>NC_046382.1:29736510-30036510 GCF_011125445.2 Fundulus heteroclitus | reverse complement strand
GGACAGAGCATAGTTTAAACACTACAGCCTGTCTGAGCCCTTTTCGACCCGAGTTTTCCAAAGCCAAGCAGTGACGGCTAGTTCCATCAGAATAATCTATCATGCCATAAAGCCAAAGATGTCATCATCCCAACCTGGCTTTTGAACATAATGAGTTCATTGTACTCCTCCACAGTCAACATATCCCACTCCAGCGGTGCGTCATTGTGTTGTGTTGGAACGGGGGATTTGGATTATGGATATGCCCCTGACACGTCAACATTAATTGCATAACACTGTTTTGTCAATTTGGAATCAAAATGTCTGAAGACTGTTTCTCCTGTGAATCTTTGTCCCAAATCATTATGGAATTTCTAAAGGCGTAAAGGGGGTCTAGCCAGGGGTAAGCAAAGTGTAGCTAATAAAGTGGTCGGTGAGTGTATATTAGAGCAAGGCTTCTTTTTTTTCAGATGGGAAATGGATCACTGTTACTTTACTAGTTGAGGTTTTCTCAGTCACTTGTTTAATTTGGACAGCTATAACACTGCGCTCATATGGAGTTGAACTTACTTTTCAGGCATTTGTATGATTTTGGACCCACAGAGAACCTGTCAGTCCGCGTCGGGGCCCAGAGGAGGTGAGCTAACACGGCCATGCCCAGTATGACTGTTATGAACTCAGGTTTTGGCAGTATAGCGCAGTCATGACCTCATTAACAGGCAAACTTCACAGCTGAGCCCAATGTTCTGTGTTTGTACCGTAATCTTTAAATGATGTAAAACTTTTGATTGGATGAGGCAAGAATGCACGCAACTGCCAAGAGGGAAGAAAACACAACAACAACAAGGATTCTTGAGTTTCAAACATCTGCTCAAACTATTTGCAACAACCTTGGTTGTCAATTAAAAGCTGCAACTACGGCAGAGAACCAGGAGGGGGCAGCGCTACTCACTCTGAGACACGCTCCTTTTGTTTTGTTTTTTGGTTAATTTGTGCCCAAATCTAAACGCAGATTTCAATCATGAGGGTCCACCAAACACAGGCCAAAGAAATGTGCTTAAATACGTGGGATCATTTACCATTCATGGGAGATTCCGACCATCACTGGCAAGCTGCTCTGCAATAAATGTGGTGAATGGAAATGGAAAAAGGGAAGGCAGAACAAACATCCAATGGTTATTAGAGACATGCTCTGCAAGTCAAATGTGAGTACTGGGAAAACAAACCACTAAAACTGCAAAAAATAATAATAAAAAAAATTCCTCTGTTATTCAGCCAAGCGTCGTCGAAGAAGTTGAGGTTTCGACTTCCCAGACAGCGCAAAAAATGCATACATTTAACCAATGATGGGGCAAAACGCAGAGAAACAATAACTTTATTTAACCGCTCTGATTTTACAAGTAGTCCAAAGAAAGGCAGAAGTTTTTATTGACGAAACCATTGTTCCCAAACGAATGCGGTAAACAAATCTCCCTCACAACACCGCTGTGCGTATGCATGCAAAGCCTTCATCCGTGACCACTGCATATGGTGGGTCAGATCTCCACTTGGCTCGCACGTCTGTCTCTGAGGTCAGTCTGCACAGTCCCTGGACCAACAATCGCACCAGAGCGCTATCAAGCCCATATGAAGGCAATAAAAACAAATTCAAACCAGACCCTGATTGGCTCCGAGCCCCTCTCTCTGTGTGCTCGTTCGCATGAGCAGAGGAGACCTAAATCTCTGCACACATGCAAAGATAATATTGATACATCAGCCATGGTGCTCGTTCTCCTCCAAAAACAGCGCACGTATGCAAGACTCGCTGAAAAGAGATGGAAAGAAAATGGAAAAAGTCGGCATACCAAATGTCCAAACAAACGTTGGTAAACCCTTTATTGTCTTCTCGGTATACATCACATAAAACATTCTACAGTACTTGGAAATAGGAGTCTAGAAAACAACAATCGTACAAATCCGATCTGCTCAGCGAGTTTCTACATTGCTTTATAATAAAGCGGAGGGTCTGACTGAGCTGAAGTCCATATTAAAAAGACAACTAACAAGACAATTACCAATGTTTTTTTTAATGTTTTTGATTAAACAGTAGTAGCATTGACAGAAGCATTAGGGGCTAAAAGTGAAAACACAAACAGATAAAACAAAGCACAGCGCTGCTTTTAGAGCGTCTGTACAGTCGTTCCTTTCAAGGCAAAGTCAGGAGTTTTGCCCGGATGCAAGGTGCCACTGGGCCTTTGGCCACAGGGGGGCGCGTCAGCTGAAGATCCCTCCTACATAAGGTCCCCTGGATGATAAGTTAAACTGAACTCCAGCTCCTATGGAGGGTCAAGGGTCAATCTCTACTGGAACAACGGTGAGGATGGCGTCCTCGTTGCCGCGGCGCACAACTACTTTCAAGGTCTCGTGGCTTTTGATGGCAGTGCTGACATCAGTCGCTGTGGAAATCCTCTGGCCGTTGATGGAGATGATGACATCGTGCTCTTTGAGTCCACCGCTAAAGGAAAGGATAAAGAGATTTAGACTTATAAAGGGGTTAAAAAAAACTGCTGGCACAGAGAAAACTCATTTACAGGACTGATTGGATGAGTTGATATTTTGTTGGGTATAGCTGTACTTCAGGAGGACGTACTGTCAAAAGGTTAAAAAAAAAGTATTAGTTTCATCCCACCTTACTTTTACTACTATTTTTAACTGATAGTTTACATAACTACAGGAGACAAACAAAGATAAGAAAACATCAGCCAGATTGAGTCCAGTCACTTTCACCTCTCACCAACTATAGGACCAGGTACTAACTTTGGCCTTGTACCGATAAAGGTGTGTTCACGGCAAACACAACCAAGGCAAACAGATCAAGTGATTTACATGTTATCCCCGCATAAAGGTGCATTTTGGAGTGAATTAATGGTCTGCAAATTGGGCGAACGGAGTGAAGCGAAACTGAACGGCGCGGTAGACGCCGAACGAAGTGACATTTTGCTCAGATTCAGCAATCTGAACGTTTCTGTCAATTTGCGTCACGTTAAGGGTCCTCTTTGCCCATTGGTGACTCGCTCTATCAGCTCCATCTCCCCGTGTTGAGTTCAAGAGACAAGAGGAAACCTTAAGTGGATAGAGGTGCCTCCTATTTGATGATGCGGTGAAGTGAGCTTGGGGAAAATTGGCTGCATTGTCGGCACGTAGTCAGCGGTCATTGTCTGAGAGAGGGAGGCGAAATGTCAAGAGACCGACGGCAGGCGATCAACGTGAAAAATTTGCTTTGTTCGCGTTCGGTGTGAACGCATCTTTAGACCTTCAAAAGAGTTTTATTAAAGGTATTTGTTTCTTTGTTTCAGCGGTCATTTAGTTATAACACAGGAGTTTGTTTCTGTTGGTATGAGAACAGCCGAGCTGCAACGTCGTTGCCTGTCTCCTGATTTGATCCTTCAGGTTTCCTTTGACCAACTACATGATACATCATTCCATACATTTATCTAGAGTCCTTTTCATTACAGCTAACAAAAAACAACAACATGTGAAATAATATCAAATGTGGACAATTAAACAGGATGTGAAAGCTTATTGTCATCATTGTACTCCAGTCTGTTCAATCCTTCCATTCTCCTGCTGCTTATCTGACTATCACTTTCAGGGGCAGGATTCCAGTTAAAGATCTTCAGACTTCCCTTTCTCCAGTTAAATCCTCCAGTTCTTCTGGGACTAGGGATACCAAGGCGTTCCCAGTGCAAATAATAGGTGTAATCTCTTGGCCAGTGGTGGGTCTGCCTTTAGGCCTCCTCCCCTTGGGACATGTCCGATACCCGCCCCCTCTGGATTATATGGCTAAACCCCCTTCAATGCCTGACAAAAACCAGGGCCTTGCTCAGCAGAGATATGGTCCAGTGATCTTGGTGATGCTGCTTGTTCTCTAATTAGCCTACTCCTAAATCTCAGCTTCATATACTCTCCATAAAAAACAATCATGCATTGCCTTCATTACTTTCAGCTTCTCTCAGCTAATGGAAAGTTTTCCACGTCATAGTCAAGATTTCCAAGCCAACACAACACAGACCAAGATCAAAAGAGCCAAAGCTGAAGCCCAGAAAAGAAACCCTGAATATAAAAAGAACCACAGATCTGTTGTCCTGCAGAAATCTGCACGATTCAAGCGATGAGTAAACTCTGAAGGAGAGGGGCTGCTCCACTGTGGGTTGATGAGCAGGCACAGGAAAACCACAGCGCAGCCAGTAACCTCCCAGCATGAGGTTTGAAGGAAACAGCTGACCTCAGCGTCTCCCGCTCCCCACTCCACTGGAGCTGGGGTGGAAGCTGATCCGAGTGGGCTGCGATTGTGGGAGTTGGGGGGAGTGTATTAGCGGGACGAGCATTTCAGGCATGTTGGAGTAAGCAATGAATTTACATCCCAGTAGGCAGGTTGGGTGGGTGTGCATACCCATCTGTTTAACTAAAATGATGAAATTAGGAAAGGAAGTACTAGTAAACCTCCTAATTGCAGGGTTAAACCAAATTGAGATGTGTGGAAAGCCAAAGAAGCTATAGGCGCAGTTCCACCGGCCCTCCTCGTTTTTGTCTGCCTGACTTGGCTCCTCCCTGCTTGGATTATCTTCGTCTATTTAGTGATTCGACCGGCCTACAAAGGCCCGGAAGAGGGGAAACGCCTCCGTGGTGTTGCTTTAGCTCCTGTCCCCCTGCCCCATGCCCTGTTTGCAGCATTAAAGCAATCTGCGAGTAATGGTAAATCATAAAAAACACATTATAAATAAAAGAAAATAATTCAAATAATGTTTCTATAACTGTATGTATAAGGTTGTCTTGGATGTTGTTAAGGAGTAATCCAGCTGGATAAATATCTGGATCACAGATCTAATAATAAAATAAGGCAGAGCTCCACTCCTCGATCTGCTTTCAATCTGTGTGTTGGAGCTGTTCAGCCTGCAAATGTCAGGCCTCTCTGCCACAGAAGCTGCCAGGGGTTTCCTGGGGTGCGAGCTCCTGGTGCCAGGGGCAGACCGCTCCTTCGTCCGGCTGTCTTCATTCACAGAGTTACAATTTAAAGCTTTATATGAGAATTTTTGCCTCAGCTATGGTGGCGGTGAGGAGAACACGTCAATAAGGAAGATTTAAACCTCACTGAACTTATTTTTATCGGTTTGATTTTGCGCGGATTCTCAGCCTGCAGGCAGCAGTGAAAGCAGCAGGCATTGGCCGAGCTAGAGCTCCTCTAGAGCGGTCAGTGCTGCTGATGGAAACCGCTGTCTCACCCGGGGAATTTCACACACGGAGGTAAAATTTAAAGCTTTATATTAGATATTTTGCCTCAACCATGGAGGGAGTGAGGAGAACACGTTAATAGCTGGAAAGACTTTTAACCGCAGTGATATTGTTTTTATCGGTTTGAATGTGTGCTAACTACCAGGCTGTGGGCTGACCTGCCAGCAGGGAGCATGAGGAGTTGCTCAACCTCGAGCTCCCCTAAAGCGGCTAGCGCTGCTAAGGTAAACTGCTGAGTCTTTTCACAGTAAGACGGGCCGGCAGCAGGGAAAGGTAGACAGCCGCTGACTTGTACCCAAGAGCTGGATGGACACTTCAGAGACTAAATTTTGGTCCTTAATACTAATGTGTTGCTCTTCAGTTTTTCTAGACTTCCTCTGAGAAAACTTCTCTCGAGTCTGCTCGCTTTGGCCTTACTCCTCAGCAGAGCCGTAGGAACCGGGCAAGCCCTGAAAAAAAAATGGCTCCTGAAACTCGAAAGTGAGCGGAGCAGTTTGAGGCACGGCCAAGACGAGCCAGTGGAACTGGGCCTTTGTACTTCACTGAATTTATCTAAATCCATCAAGGCACAGGGTCTCTCTTACATTGCAGCCGGCGTTTTTGCAATGACCTCCATCACATAGGCTCCTGAGGTGATGTCAGGGAAGTCACGATGTCGAGTTTTGAGCTCCTTGGCTAGCCTGAAGGTAGAGAAGTGGAAGGAAAACTTGACACCAATCGGCATTGAAACAGGGTTCACAGATTGCTCCAACTCCCTGATATCCAAGGTTTGTAAAGTTTTATTCAAATGTTAAACAATGTGCAAAGAAAAATAAAAAATAAGGGAACTTACGATGATGTAAGAGTCATCATTCTCACTCCAATATATTTCTTTTTGGCATCTTCTTTCCCTAAAAACAGACACCACGCAGAAAATGAGTGTCAGAAATGTGAAGTCGCTTTGGTGTGATCATGTATCTTCTTCACTATTATTAGTTGCACAATTAAGCCGCCTATAAACAGAAAAACATGTAATACCGAGGCCTGACAGCTTAATGCATAATGCCAATTTGTCAACTTTCAGTTGTTTGTTGCAGACCATCAGAACGGCTATAGATGAGGTATAAAACTAATTATTGTGTAATGATTCCCTTTTTAACAGCTGGGGGTCCAAAACTCCAGCCAGACACTGCGTCTGTGTCAAAAGGTTTGCTCAAACAAGAAAAACTGGTGAAAGTCAGGGAACATCTGCAGGGACAAGCAGGTGGCAGCTTGGCAGTGGAGACACTGGACTTAGCTCACTGCAGTGGTGTCTTGACAGATAAGCAAACAACCAACCAGAATTCGAGGCAAGGGTCATACACGTTGAGGCAGAAGTCAGTAAACAGACCTAAACGTTAGGCAAGGCTTGTAGGGCACAGAAACAAGGTACTGGTCCAGAAACTAGAACCTCTGTAGAAGTCAGACATGGGCGAGGCAGGAAAATCCAGGAGACAGAAGCAAAGTCAAAACGAGGAGATGATATACGGAAAACCACTTGACATCTATTATCAGGAGTTTCAATAATCTGGCAAAGATCTGTAGGCAGGAGAGCAGAAAACAAGTGCATGGCCTGAGGCTGGTTGCAGTGGAGCAGGTGGGCGTGGCAGGAGGCAGAAAAAAACGGGCACTAATCATGACTACAGCCTTGCAGACACACTTAACCTTTAGAAAGGATTGAAATTAATTTTGACCATCTTGTTTCTTTATTCTTTCAACAGATCCATTACATATCGAGGGATTAAGAAGTCAGTAGCCTTAAACTAGACAACACACAGTACTCTAACATAGAGTAAGATAAAGGGTATACAGAAACTCTCCATCACTTGGCGCCGAAGGAAAAACCTACAGCTGGATTGCAAGTCATTACCTTCAAGTTTTATCACTTAAAGGTAGACTCTGCGATTTTTCTGAAGTTTCCCCAAGTCCCTTTTTGAATGACTGCGCATGCGCAAGACCGTCTTACCTGCTCTTCTGCTCCTCAAGGGGATCGAGTGAAAAAATCTCCCAAATCAATTCTGATCTTATTTCTTTCTACAGAGGCCTTCCTCTTCTTTTTATAAACTTGTACACGGTTTGCTTCTTGTGACTCTCAGCCATATTCAAAGTATACGGTGAGAGCAGCAGAGCTATAATGAACGGCTAACACCAAAGCTAACTGCTAAGCTAACCGGATATGTAAACACTAGGGACGTTCATGCATACTGGGATTACGTGAGCGCGTCAGAATGACTGGAATGTGGGACAACCAATAGATAAGGCGATACGCCCGGAACTTGAGGGACAGAGGGGTGTGAGGGCAGGAACAAAACTCTGACCAATCCCTGCCCTTAGGTGCGAAGAGCAGTGATTGGGCATTTACAGGTATTTAAGTATTTACAGGCCTACAGAGCTTCCAAATGCGTTTTTACACAGTTCTTTTGTTCATCATTAGGGCTTCATGTGGTTGATTCAAGAGGATTAATGAAGTGTCAGCAGGTGTGTTAGTGAGGGCTTGTACCTCTGGACTGCCTGTCATATGACTCTGCCAAAAACTGTCGAATCTTGTCTGAAGGAATGGCGAAGGAAATGCCAGCGGTCACCTTGAGCGTATTGATCCCAATCACTTCGCCATCCTAAGAAAACAAAAAAAAGAGGGATTTTGAAAACACATTGGGGTGAAAAACCGGCCTTGTAGGCTGGCAATGCAAGAATGAAGTGGCTTACCAGATTTACCAGAGGCCCTCCAGAGTTACCATACTGTGAATAAAAAGCAACAACTTTTGTAATTTTCTGTGTAAGGAAAGCAGTTTTACAAAACCCGGCCTTTAACATTTACATTGATAATGGCGTCCGTTTGAATGTAGTCCATGTCGGAGTTGCGAAGACCGAGTTCTCTGCCTCCTCGCTGAGTGGTGCTGACGATTCCCGTAGTGACCGTGTTCTGCAGGGAAAACGGGCTGCCGATGGCGACCACAAACTCCCCCGGCCTCAGGTCAGAGGAATGGCCCAACAACAGTACAGGAAGTTTAGTCTGCAAGACAGAAAGACAGATGGATAGGCACCATCGAGATTATTGGGATCCTGACCTGAAAGGAGAAGTCATAAGCCGTGCTGACTACATCCCGAAACCAGCGACGTCCAGCCTTCTTTTACAGGAGAGTAATGGATCTTGTGACAACAAGATTTCACAACATTAAAATTCTGCCAGTTTTGCAAAGCTCTAGGGTAGCTGGTATTATTATCAGCCTGGATATTTGGGCTTTAAGCTTTGACTTACTCTTTGATTCGTTGACAGAGTTGGCTAGTTGTCAGACTCACCAACAACTTTTGGTTATAAAGCCCTGAAGAAGACAGCATCGCCTTTAAATGGTGTCAATAACAGTAGGCGTTGGCTTCCGTGCCATCAGTGCAAAACTAACGGCTATTTTCCTTGTTTTAATTTGTGAAAACACAAAAAATGCATCCTTTCCATGCTTGTCTTTGCATTAGAAGCACCATGGGGGTTTCTGACAAACTACGAAACGACTCGTCTAACACATGGACTCCGTCATTTCATACTGATTACAGGTTCTTTAAAATATATTTTGTAATCTGTGAAATGTTGATGCTGTGCAAACAAAAAAATATATTTTTCCTTTATGAACATCCCCACTTGTCATGCTTGAATATTCTGTATTTAAAAGGCAATTTCAGCCTAATTTTTGCTTAATGTAAGCAAAAAATGCTGGGAAACCTGAGAAACATGAGGGATTAAATGAGGGCAACGAAGAATGACAGTGTTACAGAATTTAATGGTGTGGCAAATGACCAAACAACTTATATTATTCTCTTCTCTGATAATTTTGTAATTTGACATAGTAAAGATAAAACATTTAAACAAAACAAAAAACTATTTATACGCAACTGAAGATGAAGAAAAGATGTTTTAAATATACAATTTCTGAATAAAACTTTTTTACAAAGAAAAAAAGCACATTTGGTCAGTTTAAGAGTTTCCCTGCCATTCTCTAATGTATCTTAGATGTGGTCTGCCTGCAAAACATCTGATTTGAGGAAATGAATGCAGTCAACAGCTTGTTATCATATTGTACCGATTACTCATCAACTTAAACCAGATGTCCTAAAGCGGCGAAACATTAAAATTTGTAGAGGTTACTGAACCCCTTACTGGTGGTTTTATGCTTTCCCAGCTGAGTGTAATGTTAGCGGTTTGCACCAACATAAGGGAAAACAAGTTAATCAAGACAAAACTATTCATTTAAAGGTTATAAAATGACTTGTTTGAAACTTGCAATGCCTCTTGCAAAATAAAATCTCTGGGAGGAATGTTAGCTTGAGTATCATATATGTCTCAGGGGAAAACGTTTCCATTGCCTTATGTTACACCATTCAAAATATTGTTATTCTTCCTTCACAGTGATAAATTAATTACTTTGGTGAAAAGCACGAAATATCAAACATATAGTCCACGGTTTTGTTCACTTCTTTTTGTTCAAGGTTTTTGAAAATCTAGCTGTTATTTCTTTCCAGATGCTTTTCTGGAGCTAATGCTTAGAAAAGCAACATGAACGATATTATCTGTCATCTTGCAAACCTTGAAAATCAATCACAAGTTTAAATAAATGCAACAGTGCTTACCGAGGATCTTTTTAAATCATAGACACCACGGTGGGTTAGGGTTTTTTTTTTCGGTTAGGGATGAGAACATTTTTTTCCTTAAATTGTCACTCTAAATTCCCCTAAAGAGTAACTGTGTGCATGGCTGTTTGCCCAGTCAGTCACCATGTTGCTGTGATGGACTGCTGACCTATCCAGGGTGTACCCTGCCTCTCGCTCACTGACCGCTGGTTCCCCCCCCCCCCCCCCCCCCCAGCGGGAAGGAAAACTAAGGCCATTTACATCAGCTTTAGATGTTGTACAGAGTTCGCTGCACTCAGTTCAAGATTATCCTGTAAACAACAGCATTGTTAAGTACAAAGTTCTTCTAAACCTCAACGCCACTCAGAAACTGATCTGAATGTGTTCCACATGCTGGCAACATCTGCCCTTTGTGACCAAAACACAGAGAAAACGATTCAGCATCCACTGCTGTCCGGGCTCCAACTGTACGAAAAAACACTTTGAAGAGACATTAAAGTACTCGCTTTAATGTGTTCCAGCGACTGATGTATTGTCATACAAACAAAACCATCATTTCTAAACTTTTGTAAGAGGCAGAGCTCTGAAAGAAAATCTGAAGCTCCTTGTTGCATTAACTGCGTTCCCTCCGGTGCGCCCCAGACTTCCCATAATCATGTGTTTTATGAGTGGACAGTTTGAATAATTACAGCTAAACCACAAGTCGTCCAAACACAACCCACTCACTGCTGCAGGGCTGCGCTCCCACACAAAACAATCACTCCCTCAGCACCACAGGGAGAAATGACATTCACGCTAAACAGCTGGAGCTCAAGTATAAATAATCACAATTAGAAGCATACTTGTTGGCTTAAAAAAAGCAATCTGGCTCCAAATGAGTCCAAATAATTGCTGCTTCACAAGGACAAATACCCGTCCTCTCCTCTTATTATTGTAATGGGGACTCAAAGGAGGAACTCATTTTCAATCTGCTGAGACCGCTTGATCCCCTGATTAAAACCCTCTCTGGTCGGTAGCCAGAGCTATTCAGTTATTTACGTTCTTTTTAATTCTGGGCCATAAATGGAGGTAGCCAAGGCAGCTGATATCAGAAAGCGCATGCCCATAAACCAAAAGGAAAACTGAACAGAAACCCAATACACCTACAGTGTTGTCATATTGTCTATACCTGGAACTCAATCATTCCCACAATCCAAAGCAGAGAAATGACATAAATCCGCCCTTAGCATATGCACACAACGCAGGAAAGACACATAAAGGATCAGCACTGGCACCAGTAGGCTTTCTCTCTTTGAATTGGGATGATAAATGTAAACAAATAGAGTAAGGCTGCACAATATACTGCACGTCCATTGTTACTGTACTATCACTATATACAATGTCATTATTGCAAAGACTGCTTAAACTGCACCACATATTACGCAGATAAATAATTACGATGACAATATGTTGGTGACCTCATTAAGCAAAAACACTTACGTTGTTTCTATACCAAAACAGGAGATGTAGACAGAAGCATCTTTTTTTAAGAACACCATGTTGTTTAAATGGAAATTCTTCTCTTTCTTCCGCTTATCTGGGGTGGGGTCGCGGGGGTAGCAGCTTCAGTAGGGAGGCCCAGATGTCCCTCTCCCCGGCCACTTGGGCCAGCTCCTCAGGAGGAATCCCAAGGCGTTCCCAGGCCAGCCGGGAGACATAGTCCCTCCAGCGTGTCCTGGGTCTTCCCCTGGGTCTCCTCCCGGTGGGACGTGCCCGGAGCACCTCACCAGGGAGGCATCCAGGAGGCATCCTAACCAGATGCCCGAGCCACCTCAACTGGCTCCTCTCGACGTGGAGGAGCAGCGGCTCTACTCTGAGTCCTCCCCGGATGACTGAGCTCCTCACCCTATCTCTAAGGGAGAGCCCAGACACACTACGTAGAAAACTCATTTCGGCTGCTTGTATCCGGGATCTCGTTCTTTCGGTCACGACCCAAAGCTCGTGACCATAGATGAGGGTAGGAACGTAGATCGACCGGTAAATCGAGAGCTTCGCCTTTTGGCTCAGCTCTCTCTTCACCACAACGGATCGGTACAGCGCCCACTTCACAGCAGACGCCGCACCAATCTGTCTGTCGATCTCTCGCTCCATTTTTTCGTCATTCATGAACAAGACCCTGAGATACTTAAACTCCGACCCAGTGAATGCACTTTACCTTTTTCCGGCGTATTAATTTAAAATATAGTTTTCAAGTTTTTAATTAATTTCAGTAGCTGGAAGGTGTATCTGAGTCCTATCTGGAGCATCGGTTATCAATTTGCAAAGCACAGTAATCCATGAAACCTACAGCTCTTATTTAGATTCGTTTGAGGGGGAAATATTTAGTTTGGGATTTTCACCAGTAAACAATATCAAGCATCGAGGAGATCATCTGTAGGAGATGACAAAAATAACAGTTATTCCCAGAAACTGAGGATCATTGGACCTTAGCTAACTTAACTCAGGGAAACAGCTGTCAGCGACCAAAGCTTTGATTCGGATTCCTGTCTGTAAACAAGTACAAACAGAACAAGCGTAGACACTAACCGGGAAACATGCACTTCGGACAACTCACGCTAAAAACACTATGCAGGTTAAGCCCCGCTTTTTTTTCTTGATGAGAGAAAGAGCAGATGGAAAGAACGAGCCAAAAACAAACCCACACCCCCATCTGAGAGCAGGAGTATGTCAGGTCAACGCAGGTCTCTGTCCTCAAAGCCTTCATGATTTTCACAACACCTCATGACGCTGGTTGTGTCATGGCGACTGTTGCCATCTCAACTTTGGCCCTTCTCAGCAGGATGCGAAGCATTAAATAAATGCAAACTATTTGCGGCCTGCAGAGGCACAGAATCACCCACACAAAGTCACACTACGTTCGCAAAAAAACGTGAGAGGGCAAAACGCAGGAGCTGGCTGGAAAGCAGACCGGGGGCCTCCGTCAGACTGCAAAGCAAACTGACCTTGCAGACGCTTCGATGTTTCGGAAGACACCTCAGCTTACATATCTCTTAGTAACTTTTACAAGTCCACAAGCTGGATTGACTTGTGGAAAATCATCTGGGCACGCAAAGGCCTTCTGTCCTGGCCACCCAAGTGACTCAGCCTGCTATTTCAGACGGAGGTTCCAGCACACTGGCGCTTCGCTGGAGCCGCACTTAAAGGAAGGAGGCTAGGTAAAGGGAACAGCACAAAACGGCGTGACTTTGAAGCAAGTCTGCGAGAAAAATCGGCGCCTCACAGTTTTGTTCGAGTAATGTTGATGCATGCAGCCCGTGTATTCAGTAATCACTAAATCCGACGACATCAGGAAGTTTCCATTTGAACACAGCCCCACTGATAGTTACATAAATGCCCCTCAGGAAGTTGGATCTAGACAACACGCCATCCACGAGCTTCGGCGTAATCCTGCCAACATATTTGGCTACTTGTCTTGACGGAGTGGGACCATTTATGCTGGTTGGTTTCCTGGCATGGATCTGGCGTTTAAAAGATATTGTATGCACATTTTCTTTTTTTTTTTTTTGCTCTTCCGTCACACAGAAATGCTTCCAATCATCAAAAAAAAAAAAAAATTATATGCTACAAACATTACCTGAGTAAATCCAAAATAGTTTTTTCTACAAAGGCTATCCCAACCAACCTGGCCATAGGTGAAGAAATAAGTCTGGAGAGGGGTTTGCAAAGCCATTTTAAGGCTTTAGGAAAACTAACTGAGAAAACATGGACCAGCAGGGCAACTAACTCCCCAGGAGTGGCTGACCCATCAAAATTACTCCTAGAGTCCATCAAAAATTTGTCCAGGAGGTCAAGAAAGAAGCCAAAACATCAACATCGATCACTTAAGGTTTGGATTTATAATTCAGCAACAAGGAAGAGAATGCCATCCATGGCAGGTCCAAAATGAAACCCCCCGGGTGACCAAAAAAAGAACACAAAGGCATTGCCTCAGATTTCCTAAAAAAGATCTTGATGATTCCCAAAACTTTGGGGAAAATAGTATGTGGACTGACAAGAAAAAAAAAAAACTTTAGAAGGCATGCGTCTCATTACATCTGAGATAAAACCAACACAGCATTTCAGAAACAGAGCATCATACCAAGAATCAAAGATGATGGTGGTGGTAGTGTGATGGTGTGGGGATGCTCTGCTGCTTCAGGACCTGGATACATATCTGTTATTAGTGAAACCGTTAAGTTCTCAAGAGCACTTTGATAATGGGTCAGGACAATGACTCAAAGCACACCAGCACATCTGAATGGCTCAAAACAGTGAACAAATAATGCAGGTTTTTGAGTGGCTAGTCAAAGTCAGGACTTAATTCCTACAGAGAAGAAATGTCATGACCTTAAACAGGCGGATTATGCTGGAAAGCCCTCCAACATGCCTGAAGAAGAAAATTCAGCAAAGAAGACTGGGCCAAAATGCAACCATGCAAAAGTATCCTTGCCAGCTCTCGCACACACTTGATGGCAGCCAAGGGTGCCATCAAGTGTTATTATAGGGTAGTTGTGTCTTTCCATAGGGGCAAAGAGGTTTGGATTCTTTCCCTTAATGATAAATAATACATTTACTATTTCAAAACCTTTTTTTGTATGTACTCGGGTTAGTTTTGTATGGTACGAAAATGTATTTAATGAACTAAAACATTGTGGAACAACTACTTTTTCACAACACCGTACATCCATTATATAAGGAGAGGAAAAGGTCACCCTAGACCAATCAGGTTAGGTCATGTGACAAAAACCCGCCGACCTTGCACCACACAAAATTCACATAAGCTTTAGTTGTGTCCATTTGTAACCTAAACTGTTTTTAAGTTAAACTGTATTTACTGCAAAGTGAACACCTGTGTACTACCTTAAAGAACATGTTTTAAGTGAGGTTGGGAGGGGGGGGGGGGGTGTTACCGACTGAGCTCTGAAGTTGAGGCTGGGCTTATTTAAGATCAAACAGGGCAGGATCCAGCACGCTCAGCAGCACACATCCAGCTAAAAAAAATCAGAATGGCTGCAAAGGAGAAATTAAAAGAAAATGTGTGCATTTTTCTTCTGATGTCTCTGGGGGCCCACATATGTCTGAATGCATGCTTGTTTGTGCATGTTCACTACAATTACAAGGAGTAAAGCTTGTATGAAGATGAACTAGAATTTCAAATAGGTCAGCCCTAAAGGTTGTTTTCTGCCACGCAGAGAAACGGTTGTATTGGGTGAAACCGTAGCCTTGCAGACACCGGTGAGGAAACCACTATGGGTTCCATATGTTGTTTAGGAGGTTCTTGGGTCCTTCTAAGAGCAAACATATGTCTGGGATCCTTGTGCGGTTGTAGCGTTGCAAGCAAAGCCACAAGGGGAGAAAAGGGTGTCTCGTTTCTGGCCAGACGCCACAGAGCTCTCAAGCAGCACAGATCACAATAATAAAGAGGAGATGACGGCCAAAGTGTTTGTTTTCCTCAGGGGGAGCTTCAGGAAGACAGCAAATCTGGTTCATTTCTCTTTTACACGCTTTATTTACATGTTTCAGAAAATGCTCGGCCTGTAGGTGCTGGTGACCCAAGGTTGGATGCTTTCAGCTGTGGGACCCAAACAGGATGTGAAGTCTGGAGAAAACGGGCTGAATAAGTAAATTAGAAGGCAACATCCAGGTCTTTGTGCACGGGAGGGCTGAGGTCATTCAGCCAAACCTCAAAACTGATGAACATCAACGCTCCGTTTTTTTTCTCTCTCCTGTGGTTAGGTTTACTTCAAACTGGGAACAAAGGTGGGCTGAGAAAAGGACTTAATTCAAATTAAGGGGATTTTGATGTCAGGGAATAAAATGAACAGTGCACGGTCATTGTTAAGAGGAACAAGCATCAAATGTCTGACATGAAGCTCTGGGACTTTTGTTTCAATTAATCTTCTATAGATCTGCTCTCCATTACAGGGTGCTGAAGCCATTAGAGGGTTTCATCACTTCAACACACCATGACTTTAAAGTCCAATTGATGAATGCTTGACCATCTGCAATGTACCTCTGGAAAATATTACTAATAGAGATATGCGATGAAATGTATTTAATATATATAGGTATATGTTGAACTTTTTGAAACATTTCACTCGGGGTAGAGCATTCTAGACAACCGGTGTTGATCCTACACCAAAGGAATCCTTGCAATACGACCTTTTAAATTAAACCTTTGCACATATTGCTGGGTGCTGGTCATTTTATCCTTCGCTGCTCAGCACCTGCTGGCAGTTTTTCCTGCAGTTTTAGTATTTTTGTCTTGAAAAAACAGGGTATGAGAGGCAACTGTCTGCACTATGGGATGTTTTGTACCGACCATAAATCAAGTTTACAGCTTCCAGGAGGATTTCCTACCTTCTTTGACAACTAGTACGTCAAATAATGTTTTTTTTATCAATAGTGTAGTCTACTCCTGTAAGGAAAAGAAGTAATGTGGCCCTAATAAATAATATTATAATGCTTATAGCTATTTTGGTTTGATCAAGGGCTCTAATCTGTCATCTCTCACTGTCAGGATCCCCAGGGTGTGATTATTTATAGCTCCCTGGGGATCCTGCAGTCTGCCCGTCACACCCTGAATCTGTTCTTCCCCTGATCCACGTGTTATCATCCGTTTGGTTTCTGTTCAGCATTTATGTTAATTATGCTGTCAGTTATTGGTTAGGTTAGTCCATGTCTGGTTAGCTTTGTTCTTTATATCTGTTCCTTCTTGGTTTAGTTAGCTTATGGCTTTTATTGTTTGTGTCGTTCCGTTATCTGTTCCCTTTAGTTAGATGCTGTTCTCATATCAGACTCATCATGTTATTCTCCATTTAGATTCTCCTCCTTTCCTGCAGCTGATTGTTCGTTCAGTTCACCTGGCTGAATTATCCACCCATCATTTTCCTCCGCCTCCTCCTCTTTATAACCAGCTCAGTCTGTCAGGCTCATTTCCAGGTTGTCCGTCTTCATTCGTGTATGTACTTTGTTCTGGTCTCTAGTCACCGTCTTCCTGGATCCGGTTTTCTCTGCGTATCTGTAAGCACGTTTATTTATTAAATTCATCATCTACTCAGCATGCGGCTCACAAGCTCTTGTCTGCACTCCGGTCTGGCCTTGTACAGCCAAGGAGCGCTGCTACAAAGAGATAATCAACCAAATGCAAACTTTCTTACTTTTTCTGCCAAGTGTAGTTTGTCTATAGAAACAAAAATGGGGGTCCGACTCAATTGGGAGTCGACGTCGCTGCTATCAGCATGTCACAACTTGTTCACATTTCCTTTGATGAATTTATGGAAGATATCAGAGAAAACACAGTTTACCAGACAGAAAGTTCTGCTTTAAGGCCAACAATCTGTTCCCAAAGAGCTCCTCTCTAGAAATGTGGCACACAGTAGAAAACCAACCAAAGGAGGATGCATCTCTCAGATCCCTGAGTTTAGTCGACGCTGGGGTTTTCTTACTTAAAATACATTGTTTACAGATTCCATTCATTCACTGGTGATATTTTTCAAGCCCCTAAAACCTATTTTTAGTTACCCACATTCATTCGTTTTTAAATTCCCTGCATAATATTCTGTAAATAATAGAGTAGGAGAACTGAACTGAAAATGAGTGAAGAAATCAGCCAAAGTCCAAAGAGAAACTTGGGGACAAAAAAAACAACAAAAAAAACAAACAAAAAAAACACCAAGAGTACTGTTAAAGGTTACACAAAATTTCTGCCTCATTCAAACAAAAAAATGAAGATATTATGGATGGTTTGCAGTGTTTTAGACTTTAACAGCTATGGAAGCACCAGATGTTTTTTTTGATGAAAAGTAAGTCATAGACGGGTTGGTTTCAAATGGCTCATGAGCATCCAAAAGTGACGTGACAGACCGGTAAGCTGACACCGCTTTGGGCAAAGCTCGCTCCATCCAAAGTGGCTGCAACCCGGTGGTGGAAAAGCCAGAAAGTAGGCCAAGACAAAGAGTAAAAAGACCGAGCAGTGACAATTTGTGCACGTGTGTGTTTACATGTCTTCATTTCTCTTGGATATTTTATCAACTAGTTGCATCTGCGAGCACAGGAACTATTTTAGTAGAAGGGGAAAGGATGAGCATTGAGGTGAGGAGGAGGATTTAATGCCTCTTTGTGAAGGACCACATGCAGTGTCTCTACACCGAGTCAAGAGTTCATCTCCTTGCTGTGAGCGGCAAAAACGACTTAGATTCTGAAACGCTGATTGCAACTTTGTATTTGTTTCTCGCTACTGATCATCAAAGGCCAATAGATAAAACAGCTTCTACTGCGGAAACATTTACTTTGTGTTGCTGATGAAAAGGCAGATGAACTTAGTAGGAAATGGCTGCATGGGGATGCTTTTCCCCCTCCTTCCTCCCCGCACATAAACACAGTCACAAAGGCACTCTGTGCATATTCCGACAGAAGACGCGTCCAAACCAGCACCAGACAGAGTTCCCAGGGAGAATGGGTTGAGACTCTGAACACTAGGTGATGGGAAACACAACCAGCGCGATTGTTTCAGACGAAGACATGAGGCCATTTTTCCTGCAGACCTGGTTTTAGTGGAAGCTGTGAGGTACTAACACAAGCACTGCTGCCCCTGGCAACAGATGTAAGCAGGAATAATGTATTTTATTATTACAGCCACACCACTTTCTTTACACATGGAGGTAAACGTCCATATCTAGCACAGGTTTTTAATAAAGCTAAAGCCGCACAAGAAAAAGAAACAAGTATTCAGACATGAGAGTGGGATCAGATTCCAATCAACTAGTAGCTTAATATCATAAAATTAGATAAAAAGATAGGTTCAGACAAAAAAGCATGAAGCCCATTCACTGACATGTAATGTAGCACTGTTACAAATGAATGCATACGATGGTTAGAACTGCATCATACGATGGCAGCTGCTAGAAAAGCAACAACCTCTGATCTATATTCTGGTTACTGAGCATCTAATAAACTTTGCTTGGTTAAATGCACAGCGACTAATATATTCAACCGCGGATGAGCTGAGTCTCCTAGAAGTTATTCTGTTTCTACCTAAAAAGCAGACGCAGAAATCTGAGCCTTTTAGAACAACCTGTCTGGATCAGCCAGTCCTAGATTCTCCCCTATGCTCTCATCTCTTCAGTTCACCCCACGGCTTTTCTATAAGGTTAGCATCTGAGGACTGAGATGACCACGAGAGAAGGTTGATTTCATGTTTTCGACCATTTCTGTGTTGATTTAGACACATTTTGGATACATTATTCTGGTAAAAAAAACAGTGAGAGAATATTTTCAGTCTACTTGCAGAGTCCTCCAAATCTCCATCAAAATTAGTTTCTAGGGCTTTTTTAAAAAAAAAAAGAAGAAAGGCCCAAATAAGCACATATCCTCCTCTGTTTTTAACAGTACATTAGTGCTTTTCCAAATTTTCATCCTTTGTTTCTCACCAAAGCCACATGGAGTGTTTGTTGCTGAAAAGCTAAATCTTACTCTCATCTGAGTAAAAAACACCAGTCCAGCCACCATTCAAATAAATCCCTGTAACATTTGTTCACTTGTTTTTTTTTTTCACTTGTACCCCCCCCCCCCCTCCAGAAGTGCTCTTCATAAATTAAATGTAAAAATTGAGAGCAGTTCCTTTTTCAAATTCTCATTTCTCTACTAAATAAACCTGGAGAAAGTAGATAACAAGCATATGAATACATTTTTTCCTCTTTTCCTTCCCAATCAGTGAGCGACAGTCTTCTGATGTCACGAGAACATTATGCATATTTTAGAAAAGCGCATAACCCGTATAACACTCATTGTGCCGCATATTTGATCGCTGTGAAATCGCTCCTAGAAATCCAAATCAGTCAATATCTTTATGTCAGCATAAAGGTTTTTCAAAGTCAGCTCTTTTAAGGACTCTAAAACTTCCAGGTAAACATCCTTTGTTACGAAGCCCACACTACAGTTGAGTCTGTATCACTTTCTCTCTTTAACGTGTTCTTCTGAGATCACACACACCGCTGGAGTCGGCCTATTAGCTTACAGATCCTTTCAGATGCATGCATCTACTTTCTGTCCACATCCCTGCCTCTCTCCCTGTCTTCTGTGCTTTTAGTCCCCAACCCCCCAAAAAAACCCTCTCCACAGGAACAAATGAGTGCGGCACTTCCCCTCTTCCCTTCCCTCCTGGGTTTCCAGCTGCTGTACACAGACTAATGCATTCCCCAGAGTTGAGGGTTAGACCACAGCCCCAAGAACTGCCTCAGCTCTGCTACCACTAAACCCCAATGTCATTTTGAAATGCAAAGAGAAAAAACGATTCCCGTCAGAGGAAACTTTAAAATGTCTCACTTAGAAATGTTCGTTCCAACAGTTTTATTGCTCATCTTTGGCAGCCTCTTGGGTTATGCTGTTGACACCATTTAGCATTTTGAAAATCAAAAACAAAGCATGGGAACTAGAATTAATAATAAAGAACAGATAAACAAAACTGACATCTTCAGTGCTCCATAGTGTAGTTTACACATGTCTCTTCTTTTGCCCCATTGTTCTGGAAGTCCCAACAGAAAAGGCTAACAAAGCACACAAACAGAAACATAAATCACATAAATTGCTCTTAGGGAGGCCTGCTTTAGTTAACCTGACAGTTTTTTCTTCTTGGTTTCCATCATTCTCATGGCCTCCGTCATCTGAACAGTTTAAACTACTCTTCGCAATTTCTCTGACCACCAATCAAAAGTCATAAAATATAAAAGTCATGATCATGACTCAAATGTGAGAATTTTCCAAGAGGAATGATTTATAGTTTCTTCTCTTCTTTAAATACAGTGCTAACATTGCAAACAGGTCCTAGTTTATATAAAAACAACTACAACAGGATGGAGAACTGTGACCTTAAAGAGAACTAAATGACACACAGTTGTCATTTAGTTTTTATTTAGTCATTTAGTTTTTATGTTGTGCAGCCACACCAGTGTGGCTGCACAACATAAATTACTAATCAGCTTCTTATGAGCTATAAAAGTCTAAACAGCTTCAAGATCAACTTCAATCATATTTTCAGCAAAAACAAAAGACAATATATCTCAGGGTTCCTAAGATTCTCTAAGATTCTCAAACATGTAGATTCTGATAAATAACTCTGCATCCTTTGATAGTCTTGATCCTGCTATCCTCACTGAATATGTATGAAAATGCACTGGGATCTCTAGATAATGTTGGTTTATCTCTTTCTTATCTAATCAAATGAATCTTTATCTGACAACCAGGCAGATCTCTAACATGTGGGATCCTTCAGGGGTGAATATTTGGACTCATCCTGCTTTCTTTATACATACAACTATTGTCCAGCCAACACATTCAGAGATTCAGCTGGTTTCCTTTGATAAATAAATCCAAGCTTTCCTAAAATTGAATATTCTATATACTCCAACTGCTTAAAAGAGATTAGTGACTGGATGTCGTCAATTACATCATGATAAAACTGACAGTTTCTTGAAGCTGAGGCAGCAAATATATAAAACAATGATGAAGGTCTATCTGTTGCTCCTTGTTTTAGACTGAAAACACATGACTCTGTGGATTGCTTCTTCTTTATCCTAAGGCTCAGACTGCAGAACAGTTTTCATTTGGATGTTTTGACAACAGAATTGTTTTACTTACTTATAAAGATGCATCTCTTTGCAAAATGCCCATGCTTTTCTATCTCTATTGGACAATGCATGGTTTTATTGTTGCACTTTGTAACTGAGATTTTGAACAAATTTTATAAACAAAAGTTTTGTAAAAAGTTTTGTAATTTTAAAAAGTTTTGTAAACTTATTTGTCCGCTTAGTTTAATGGTTCTGTGAGAAATCTAAAATGAAGGAATAATTTAAATATGTAAATGTGCTTCCACCATCACCTGATACGCACCTAAATAGTAATGTAGCCCACAGATTTATTTTATTATTTGATTTCCTACTTTAGAGAAGATTGTCCAGGCACATAATGAACCATCTGTGATGCAACCGAACAAACAACGAGTAAAAACAATGACTGAACAAGTACAATAAACGCAATGGTCGAACTTGTGATTTATAGAAAGAAAAAAGTAGATTATTGTGTAAAACAAAAATTCTGTTCAGTTTAAACAGACAATAGCTGAGATAATTGTGGTTGTCTCCACCTTTATCTCTGCTGTCTTCCCTGTTTTTAGTTGTTATTAAATATCTGCATAAGGTTGTCTAGTCTAGCTTTACATAAACCAAACTTATAGCTCCTTGAATTTTGTTTTATGTATAATAAATACACCTCAGTAGAAATGCCATCTCATGACATAAATTTGAGGAGTTCAGGAAAACATGTTGTATGTTTCACATGTAGTTAGTAAAAAAGCCAATAACCATTTTTTACTTTTCAGACATTGAAATGAGACACTGTAGGAACAGGTCTAGATGATGAGATTTACCCATAAAACGTTAGCGTCGCTTGCCCTCTGTCATTATTGTAATCAACACATCCTCTATTTTTCTCAGGTATCAACTTTCACTGGCTCCAAATATCAAACACAAGCTTTTCTGCCCACATTAGTGGAAATGCCATGTCTTTCTAAATCATGTGGCCTTTACACAGGAACCACAGGTCTTGTGAGACTGTCTGAGAGTGTTTATGGCCCGCGCAGACTTCACACAATGACTAACACCTAAATTACAGAAGTACACTTGTGAGGATGAGAGAATTTCCTACCAGTCTGACATCAAGGGTACAGTGTCTAAAAATAACCCTTTATTTATAACAAGCCAGACAGAAAATGCCAGATTCTAAAATAATACGACCATGAAAAATCAGTCTAAACCCTTTCCATCCTTTAATGTGGCTTTTATCTTTAACCATCATCTGAAAAAAAAAAAAAACAATTCTGTTGAAATATAAAAAAATAAATCAATGAAAAATATTGTGGAAGTGTGCAATCCCTTAAACTGATTATTTGTTTAAGTAACATTTGATTATATTCCAGCAATACTTCTTTTTGAGTTCACACAAACAATCACCATCAATTATAGTGAATCGCATCAATCAGAACTGAAGTTCAGGTTTCCTAGCACAGATTTCTTGACATTTGTATATCAGCATTTTTTAAGATATAGTTTTCAGACAGGTTATAAAGGAACACACAAAAACTGACCTTGAACATACTTATGTTTACAAAGATGTAAACCCGTCCCTATTGTGACCTTAACTGCAGAAATAGTTGGCGGACATTAAACTGTATTATCTTTTTTCCCCAAAGACTGTAGCTTTGGGACGACCAAATTGCAGCGCAATGACTTTGAAGCTGTTAAGATAAAATGTTTAAAACATTCTGTAAAATTTAAATTACTGTGACACCATGGAGAATTAATGCTCTATAAAGTAAATGTTATTTCTCCCTGCTGGGAACACAGCAGTGGCCCCTGACCACACGGCTTCTAGACAGTGACATCCTTGTCTAGGTCTGTTTAGAAATGGTCTGTCCTCTGGAAAAGCAAGCAAAGGATTTTGAAAAATAAAATGAAAACTGAATATATTGAACATATTTTTCCACTCTTTGATTTCTATGTAGAGGTGTAAGCTGGCTAAGAGTGAAAATGAATGGCAAGAGAGAGAGGCACGGATGACAATGATGGATCAGTTGGCACACACAAAACCAAGAAGCTGTGCCCAGCCAGACCAGCAGGTCAGGATCAATTGATTAAAATTGCTTTGAATCTTTGTTTTTATTATTATTATTTGACCATAATATCCTTTAATTCTTTCTGCAAGATAGACAAAAAGTTAAGAGAGGAACAGCAACCCATCTGACAGCCTTCCAGTCTCAGCATAAGATGGCTGGGCAAACAGCCACTAATGCTGACGGTCGTTTCCAATCCAAAGACCCAGAGCCAGGAGAGCTGATGGAACCTGATGCAGAAACCTGAGCTGCTTCATAGACAGCAGAACTCCAGGTCCTCATCATATAATGAGGCTGTATGACGTTGACTCTGACTCATCGGATTTTGTTTATGCATTTCGATATTAATATTGAGCTTCTAGCTTGTAACAGCAGGCCTTCTTGGCAAGGTGTCACTTGAAAAATAGATGCTGATCTCAAGAAACCTTCTGGGTAAATTAGGGTGAAATATAACACAAAATAAATAACACACCACCTGACTTGTGATCATAACATTTATGCCCTCTGGTGCTGGTTTTACTCCTGCACTGCAAAAATAGAACTAAAAATAAGAAAAATCTTCTTGAAATGAGAGTATTTTTCCTTGATTTGAGCATGTAAATAAGATTATTTGCCAATGGAATAAGATTTTTGCACTTAAAATAGGGACAATTCATCTCCATCATCTTATTTCAAGTGCTTTATATCTATCTTATTTTAGGGGTAGAAATACTCATTCCATTGGCAGATAATCTTATTTACCTGCTCAAATCAAGGGCAAATACATTCATTTCAAGAAAATTCTACTTATTTTTAGTTCTCTTTTTGCAGTGTGCCAGCTCTTTACTCCCCCCACCCCCGAGAACGAGTGATGGAGCGTCATCGACGGACGCACCGGCTTTTATCGAAGAGCGAGCAAACCAACCCCCTATCACTGCGTTTTTCTGCACCCTTTCCCCACATTGTTGGCCGAATAAAAACGGTCTTTCCTCAGCGTTACTCAAGGTCTTTGTAAAAGCCGTTGTGTCGCCGTCACGAACATCCCCCTTCAGCTGTGTCATCCAGCTATGAGAGCAGCTTCACTACGCACTCCGCCCCGCTACTACCCAGCAGTCAATAGGCCTTGGCGCTCTGCCCCACATTCCTGCACACTACTATGATTAACGTCCAACCTGGATCCCTCTTGTCCAGTAGACGGTGAAATAAAGACAGACAGGGACATGTTGAGAGAGAGAGGAGGGGGGGGGGTGAATGTGACAAACAGATGGACTGTGGTGAAAGTGTAGTCTTTTTCACAGAGACCCTTTCAGCCCGAGGTAAGTGATAGTCTCCACCGGTTTCTCATGAGAGGAGCCGTTTCATATCCGTGTTGCTCTTGCAGCGTGTGTCTGAGCACAGATGGGGTCTACGCCTGCATTCTCACTTTACATATGTTGCACCCTGAAAAGCCGGCATGATTTCTAGCAGTTTTATACGAACTTCAGCTCCTGTCGCTTTAGATTTTGCAGTATTTTTTTTAGCTGGTTCATTAGGTAACGCTTTGATCTTGTTCTGTACAGCACAAAAAAACTCCAGTCCAACTAAATCATCTGTCCACAAAGTCATTTCTAAAGTTAGATTTGTCTCCATGTACTGTCCATACCATTGTTTCATCAGGAAACCACCTTTGATGTCTGCTTGAAACACTGGATCCAACGACCAGACACTCATTCGTTTATTCTCTTTCAAACAAAACTGTCCTGAAATCTAAGCTGTGACTCAGCAAACTAAAACTATAGAGAGCTAGTTCAGGATTTCAGAAGTGAGGTTTAAGGTTCTAAGCAGTAGATGACCTTCATGTAATCTTTGTTGAGCATCAATCCAAATTAGCAGGTCTCAGAAGCTGAGGTTAATGGCTGGTCCCAGAGTGATGCTCTGGTGTAAAACAACTTCGGTTTTAAAATGTCGTAGAGGTTTGCATGAACGCTACTTTATGAACCTTTAAATATTTATCACTGCTGCATTGACCGGCCCTTTTTCCCATAAGCCACAGATTGTTTTGTATGGCAAATGTAGGCAGGAAGCAGTGCGCCACCTATTGTCTTCCTATGTGAAACTCGCAAGAATGTAACTGCTTCTTCTCAGGCTGTTCTACCAACTGCCTCGGGACGGATTAGCAAGGCAGTTGTTGGTACAACGCTTGGTATTGCCAATACAGTAACACAACATGCTGTTGTAAAATGCCATAAAAACAAAGATATTAGGAAGAAACTGAACTCCCCCAGACGCCCTTGGGCCCAGCTCCAGCTCCCTGGGGGAGCCGTGAGGTGTGATTGGTCCGCAGGCTAGAGGCTGCAGCAGCTGGGCCGCTGCAGGCCACAGATGTGCTGGACTGCTGGTTCACTGTTGGCTACTACAGCTCAGTGAACATGTTCTTATTTACACAGAAGATAACTGATTCCAACCACTAAAGGCCATCCTAGAACCCCCAGGGGTACTAGGACCCCAGTTTGAGCCATTTATGTAAAGCATTTCCAGTTGGAGTATCTGCCTAATATAAAAAATATACAAATTAAACAAATAGGGTTTGCTTTTTACACATCTTTACTTTCACATCAGAAAGTTACTCTGACAGGAGATGCTGTAAATGCTCCATTCTGAGTGCGCGTTTTGCACTGGAAGATCATTGTTGGCCAATCGCCTCCTACCTCCATTTCCTGTCTCATTAACTATCAGTTTTCTTCGTAAATAGCCTCCCCATACCATTGTGGCAATGGTTTAAAGGTTCATAAAATACCGCTTGCATAAACTGCTTTGATGTTTTTGAGGTTGGAGTTGATTCAAGGTGGTCCAAGGGGACCAAACTATTTGGTCCGACCAAATATTCTGCATTTATACTAAGAAGATGGCAATAACGTCATCTACTGTAGGCAATATATTGTAGCCTTTTAACAAAACTTAATTTCAAAAATCATAAGCTATCCCCTGGTATCTCCTTAGGCGATTAAGCACTTTTTCAAAGATATTTACACCAGCTCCCCTTGAGGAGATCCATGCCTAAAACAGGCAACAACAAAACCGAAAGTATATTTAAAAAAACTTGGGTTAAACAGTGAGCCAGAAAAGCAGACTTGGACTGACCGGCACATCAATCTTGATGAGGGCTATGTCTGACTTCTCGTCCACGTCTTTGATTTTGGCGTCGTAGGAGGCGCCGCTCTTCAGCTCCACTTTCACCCTGTGTTTATTGGCCACAACGTGGGCATTGGTCACAATCTGGCCATCTTCTGACACGACGAAACCAGAGCCACTGGCCACAGCCACCTCCCGCTTGGAATAAGTCATCCTGGACAGGGACACGAGACAACAGTGGGAGGGAGAAGAAGTCTTTACTCACAGAACAGCCAGTGATATGTGTTGTTTTAGTAGATTTATTGTAAAATTTTCTGACATGTGTTTTCTTTATATAAAATGGATATATTATCAGGGATGCACCGATCAGACCTTTAATGAATAATTTTTGATCTCTCTTTGGAAAAGTTTGACCTGCCGATACTGATTTTAGCAGATTCCCATCTCTTTTACAGAACTAATATAGCTATAGCGGTCTGAATAATTTTCTCCAGCATTCCTGCCATGACTGGTCATTATGTCTTCATATTCGCCACTGAGGTAATTTCAAATAGCATGTCAGAAAAGAGCCGCTAATAAACAGATTTCTGTCGTTTTCAAACCAGGACAAAGTTGACTTTTTTTGCATTTACCACATTATATTTGGTTCCTGAACTAAACCCTGACAGGCTATTTAAAGTCCGCTTTCCTTTCATGCAGCTTCTTCATCTTCAAACACCTTGCTGATACTGAAAACTGCTAACTTCGGGTCTTCTTCCCCTTAAAGGCAAATCCATACAGAGTGAGTTATTGTCAGTGCAACCTGGCAGAGCCTCGTAGAGGTGGCGTGACAAGAAAGGGGAGATTTCTGAGTTTCTGACAAACAAAACCAACCGATAAAAAGACTATAGATGCAGGATTTTAGGAAAACAAAACATTTCTGTATTATTTTTCCAAACAGTATCGTGACCAGCACACATTTCTGCTCTAATGCTGTGATGATAACTATGATTTGATTTATTGTGCAGCTCTACTAAAGTTGTTCAGCGCTGGTCATCAGCCAGTTGCTTTTTTGTTTCTTTTTTTTTGTTAAACAGCTTTGCAGACAGGTTTGACAGGAAAACCTAAAGGCTTACAGACAGACAAAATCTGGTGAAATGAAAGGAAATTTTAGTCTGCGCCACTTTCGCCAAATCACAGAAACACACATTCAGACGAACAACTTGTACGTACTTGCGGAAAAGTTCAATGTGAACCACAGAGGGAGCGATTTTCTCCACCACGTCGGCGATGAAGTTGTATTTGTGCCTGGGGCTGTCTGGATTGTCCTGAGCTGCACACACACACACACACACACACACACACACACACACACACACACACACAAAGATGTCAGACTGGCAAAATAAACAGCCCATTCACCGAAATAGTGCATGATGTAAGAGTTGTGTGAGAATAGAAAACTGACACACACAAAAAAAAAGCCTGACCTTTGTCATAACACAGGGCGGAAAAAGAAAAGATGACACTTCTGAGGCTCATGCTGTCTAGGTCGGCTCTTGCATACGTGTTCATTTGTCATGTCTGGCCATAAACATAAGAAATTAGTGCTTTGAAATAAACGGAATCACATATCCAGCTTTGATCCAGTTAGAATAAATCCTGACCCGGTAATCAACTCCCTCTAAAAGTCATCGTTTCCTCGGAGCTTTTCATCCGTTTACTCTTAAACTCCTTTTTCTGCCACGTAATTTGGACCACTTTTTTTCCCCTCATGAGGCCAATTTTCAGTCATTACTTTCTGAAAGGAGAAGTCAAAGGCACCCATAAGCCCTGGGATAGCATTAATTGCGTTTAAGGAATGAAGACTCTTTTCGCTTGAGGCGCACTTACGCTAAAACAGGCTTGGAATGAAAATCTTCTTGGCAAAAGGGAAGACACCAAATTATACAGTATGAAAACATTTGTCAACCCACAGGGGGGATTGTGTCTTCATACGATCCCCAGATCCTTCCCAGCAGTCAAAAACCACATTCTATTACAATCCGTTGAAGCTTTAAGACATTTCGTGCAAAAACAGAAACGTATAGCACCGCGTGAGGCAAAAGCGAAAGTTGAAGGGTCAGTAAAGT
Source organism: Fundulus heteroclitus (assembly GCF_011125445.2). Classification (NCBI taxonomy): domain Eukaryota; kingdom Metazoa; phylum Chordata; class Actinopteri; order Cyprinodontiformes; family Fundulidae; genus Fundulus; species Fundulus heteroclitus. The sequence goes on along the minus strand of NC_046382.1, from coordinate 30,007,737 downwards.
AATAAAGACGTACCCTGAGGCTAGCATGAGTTTAAGGTGCTCCTCGGATTCCTTTTTGTTCAAGGTGGCTCAAAAATGCTACATTTACACTAAATTATAAATAAAAACAGCCTTCTTTAAAACCCTAACAAAACTTTTTCCCCACTTTATGAGCTATAAGTAAAGTTTTAATTGTGATAAATGCTCGGCTATTTTCTTAAAGCTGCGTTAAAGGAAGGTAATGGAAAGACTGCAGTCATTCTCCCCATGCTAGGTTTGTGGTCGGCTTCCATAGGATTAATGTGACCATGAGCAGTTCTGATGGTCAGAACTCATCTGGTTTCTCCCCATGAAGACTCCTGCTTCCATCCAGCTCAACATGTTCTGAAGAATATGGTCTCTGAGCACACGCTTAGATTTGACTGTGGAGAACAACACACGTACGGGGACATCTAAAAAGATTTGAACATTGCGCAAAAGTGCAATTTTTTTGCCAGTCGTTTTAGAAAGTGAAACGGTTGTTTTATGGTGGTTCATTACATGTAAATTATTTGAAGTTTTTATTTCTTCTAATTTTGTTGATTATGGCTTGCAAGTAAAGAAAGCCCCAAATTCTGTGTCTCAGAAAATTTGAATATCACATTAGACCAACCAGAAAAGGATGTCTTAAGCCCAAATGTCAGACTTCTGAACAGTGCGTTCATTTCTATGTACTAATACTTAGTCGGGCCTCTTGCATGAATTACTGCATCAATGCTCCGAGGCATAGAAGAGGCGATCAGTCTGTGGTGCTGCGTTGGTGTAATAGAAGCCCAGGTTGATTTGATAGCTGCCTTCAGGTCTTCTGCCTTGTTGGGTCTGGGGTCTATCATCTTCCTCCTGGGGTCTATCATCTTCCTCCTGACAACAGATTTTCTCTGGGGTTCAGGTCAGGGGACTTTGCTGGCCAATTAAAAACATGATGGTCATTGAAGCAGCTTTTGGTACCTCTGGTACCAGTGTGGGCAGCTACCAAGTCCTGATGGAAAATAAAGTCAGCATCTCCATGCAGCTTGTCAGCAGAGGAAAGCATGAAGTGCTTTATAATTTCCTGGTAGACGGCTGCGTTGGCCGTGGACTTCAGAAAACCCAGTGGACCAACACCAGCAGATGACATGGCACCCCAACCCATCACTGACTGTGGAAACTTCACTGTGGACTTCAAGCTACGTGGATTCTGTGCCTCTCCTCCCTTCCTCCAGAGTCTGGGACCTTGATTTCCAAATGAAATGTCAACTTTTCTTTTATCTGAATACAGGTCTTTGGACCGTTGAGCAACAGTCCAGTTCCTCTCCTCCATAGCCAAGGTACGATGCTTCTAACATTGTCTCTAGTTTAGGAGTGGTCTGTCACGAGGAATCCGACATTTGTAGCCCATGTCTAGTATTCATGTGTGTGTGGTGGGTCTTGATGATACCCTATCATCTCAGTCCACTCCTAGAAATTGTTGAATGGATGTCGCTTGATAATCCTCTCAAGGCTGTTCACCTTTTCCTATCACACTTCTTCCTTCCAGTCAATTTGCTGTTAATATGCTTTGATGCAGAACTCTGAACAACCAGGAATCAGTCGGTGACCGTCTTCTGGACATCTGTCCAGTCAGCAGTCTTCCCCATGATCATGTAGCCTACCTTTTAAAGGCTCAGGAAACTTTTGCATGTGTTTTGAGGTAATTAGCTGATTTTGGTGGGACACCACAAGTTTTCATTATCTGTGAGCCATAGTCATCAAAATTACAAGAAACAAGAAAGGCTATTATATCACTAAGTGTAATGATTCTCTATATGAGATTCACTTTCTGAGATGACCTGCAAAACAATTGCACTTGTACCTGTATGTGTTGCCTTGTAAAATGTGATCTTTTTCACGTTTTCTCGCTTTACGACCACTGGATTTTATGTGACAGACCAACACAAAACAAAGCTGGAAATGGAAAAATAAAAATAAAAATAAATAAATAAATAATAATAATAATAACACCAAGATAAGCAGGCAGAAAAGGAGAGCATTAATCTGAGAAGCAGCCAAGAGGACCATAGTAACACTGGAGGAGCTTCAGAGATGCCCAGCTCAGAAACCCACTACTGAAAGACAGTTGTAAAAAGTGTAGTTTAAAGCCTCAAGCTATGTATATAATGAGCACACAACCAGAGCTGCAATACAATGGTTTAGATAAAAGCACTGTCAAGTACCAGAATGGCTTAGTCAAAGCCCAGACCTAAATCAACTTTAGAGCCTGTGGCAAAACGTAAGCATTTGTCTTCACAGATGCTCTCCTTCCCATCAGAACGAACTTGAGCTTCCTCCACCTTACCATGGTCCTCTCAATACTTGGAGAAGGATAAAGCAAGAATTGTGAATGTAGGACAGCATCGATCCACATAGTATTTGTCAGAGCCGATTAAATACGAGACTGATCTCTGTCTCCCAGGCCGTTTTAAAGTGTCAAGTTACCCTGGGATTCACAACAAACATTTTTTAGACAAGAAATGCCTCTAAAATGGGAGCTGGTCCCAACACCTCCTCAGTACCTTACAGACTCTGACATAAAGCAAATTAATTATAACAGTAAACAACTTTTGGCAGACACACAGACATGACTCAGTTTTGCAAAACACCCTGACATATAAAGAGGAATGATTTGCTTTGACTTGTTGTGAGTAAAGTCCACCCCCCCCCCCAATCCCCTTATATGGAAGACATATGGAGACATTTGGTGACTGCTAATAAAAGAGCCAAATAAAGTCAAGCATCCGTTAACAACAGTCAGATGGCTGACGGATAGTTTCTGGAGGTCATGAAGGTCTTTAAAAAAAAAAAAAAAAAAAAAATCAGGAAAGCGTTAAAACGTGTTCAAGAGATTTTCTTGTAAAAACACCAGAGATTCTTTGCCATCTCTAGCGCACACAGAGCTAACTATCTTCACAGCTTGGTGTTTCTCTCCCAGAGCTAAATACTAAAACCACACAGGGCCCCAGCTCGTTTTCCCATACATCTCACCCAGTGCTTTACTGGCACTTCCACACAGAGGCAGCTTGCTCTGTTACATAAGGAACCAGACCATCAGCTTTTATTTTTATTTTCACTTTGCAAATGAATCAAAACGATTCTCAAGCAAAACTACAAATGTGGGCACGATGTTATGCTCCTCAACAAAGAGTTTTACTAGTTTTTGGTTCAATGTCTTTATTTTGTATATATATATATATATATATATATATATATATATATATATATATATATATATATATATATATATATATATATATATATATATATATATATAATATATAAATGTTTGTATGTAACAAAAGTAATTTCCCTCTGGGATTATTAAAGTATCTGTGACTCTGATTCTGAATGTCAAAATGTCACCTCCTGCCTCTTCCTAATTGGTTCCATCTGCACTCCTCAACTTGTCTATTTACATTTAAGAACTGACATAACAGTCCAAAAAAAAAAAAAAAGTTACCATACATCATGTCAACTCGCAGACATTTCGTTGAGCTCAGTGGAAAACATAATTAGTTCAATTACTTTTGCAGCCCATTGCAGGAGGGCTGAGGCGTTTCGCAGCTGGCGGTCAGAGGAGAAAGGCAGGTTGCAGGCTGCCAATCCATGAGAGAGCAAACACAGAATCAGACAGCCATTCAGTCTCACTGTCCAGGTCGATCTAAACAAATCACCGGCTGAACTAAAGGCCATGAGCTGCAACTGCAGGCAACACACAAACAGGGCGTCCAAACGCCAGAGTGAAAGGCAACAGCTGACACGCAGGACGCAAACACAGAGCGCAGACATGCAAAGAAGCTGAAAAATGTGCAGGAAAATTCATTAGAACGTGAGAACATGGAGCTGAATCACAAACTTAACACGAGAACCAGGCTAAGTACTGTCATAAGACTGTTTTGACAAGTGTGCAACTAAAAGTACCTTGGTGATAATTTGAATATTACTTTATGTTAGTTGATGGAAACAAAACGCAAACAGGAAACCTGATGCTAAATTACAGAAGAGGATTAGAACCATTCAAAAGCAAAGTTTATTCAATTATAACTAATCTCAGAATTCGGACTTTAATCTTTTGAGAGAAAAAAAATATTATGAGAAAGTCAGGATTCTGAGATTAAAGTCAGAATTGAATAAACTTCTTTTTTTTCCTTGAATGGCCCTAATTCTCTTCCGTACTAAAAAGTTTATCAGGCTGTAATTGATATAAAATGCAGCGAATCATGTTCAACGTTAGAAACGTACTGGGAAATGTTATCACGTTCAAATATATCCGTTCTGGGTACAGTACTTATGAAATAGAGAATTTTTTAAATACAAACCTGAATTAGAAATGGTCTAATTACTCTTTGCTTGAAGTGGGGACAAAAAGAGCAAAAATACAAGGCGAGATCTGGTTATAGGCCAACAGAGCATCATTATGAATCTTCCGACAGCAAGCTTTTAAAAGGGACACTGGCAACCTTTCAAGGCTGCTAAAAAAACACCTCAAGATTATTTAACTGAGTTACAAGTGAGTCTGAAGTGAGTCTGTGCTCATTACTCCGTAGGTCAGTAGGTCTCAGCACCTTTGTGTCTAGTATCCAAAGCAACATTTCTAGTGATTTACTGATAGTTAATAGCCTCCTATTTCCCTTGCCTTAGTCTAATTTCACCATGTCTGTGAAACATTTCCATGGTTCTTTTTATGGTTTCTATACTAGCAGAGCGAGTATAGCACAACAATTTTGAAAGCAAAACAATGAAAGCTATGTTATCTCTGGGGGGCGTTGTCTCTAATGGACCAACAGTGACTGTGATACAACTTTAGCAGGTAGAGCCAGGGTATCCAAGTCCAGTCTTCAAGGGAAGTTGTCCTCCATGTTTTAGACCCAGGACAGCCATTGATTGGCATCTGACTTGGAATGCACCTAGGAGGGCGGGCCTTTGTGTACCTAAAAACGGCAGCGCTCCGACTACTGGATAGGTGTCGAGACGTTTTCATAAAAACTGAGCGAAAGTCTGGTTGCCTCCGATTTAAGCGTATTTGGTGTTAATCTCATCAAGCAGCTGACACAAAATAGTGCACACTCTGGAAAAGAAAGAAAAACAAAAGTGTGTTGTTCTCAGACAACTTGCACATTGAGATCAATATCCTAATTAATTAGGACTACAGGGTGGCGAGAAGCGCACACACCTCCAAATTGCTTATATGGCTGCTGGGAGAATAAAAGTTGTGAATTTTCAGACTGCAATTAAACTGCAAAACAAGTTTCTCACAAAATTTCAAAGAGGAACCTTTTATCAACGATAAGGGCAGCGCTCTGCATCTAAATAGAACTCCCCGGACCTCTATCCTTTCATGTGGCTGATATAAGCTAAATAAAGCACTAATATTGTTTCCTCATCTAAAGTAAGGCCGAAACTCATGGTGGAGGAGCAAAAACCTCTCGTATTTTTCAGGGAAATGCAGGGGACTGTGAGGAAGCATCGTACCTCTTGCCGATCCCTGAGACTATAGGGCAGTTTCTCATCTGCTGTGAATTGTGCTCAAATAACTGGCCTTTCAGGGCTTGTTACAGCAAAACAAGCCCAAATCGATCACACACACCCCCCCCCCCCAGACTGTGGTTGAGCGATGTCATCATGTGTTTGTGCTGACATCGCATTTAGTTTGAACTGTTTTCTTTCTTAATGGGATAAGGGCCTTACTTATGACTTTTCCTCGAGACAAGCCCTACTTTATTTTCCAGTGTTTAAGTAATTATACTGTCATAAACATTTATCATGCGAGCAGAGGCTCGTCGAGTCAAACATGCAACTGTACAATCCAATGAAATTACACACGGCCTGCCCTTGGAGTGAACTTCCTGGCACATCACAGACGGGAGGGATGGGATGGTCACTGTCGTGACAGTCGCCGCATCTAAACATTTTTAATTTTGGTCAAATAAAACCGTTATTCTAAGATGACTGGTTATCACGCCCAAATGGATTCTTTGTATCTGCACGCAGTTAAGTGCGGGGGTTAAGTAAACAGGGGTCGGAAAAGCAGCAAGAGGTCAACAGACGTCTAGAGCAAGTAAGAAAACAGATGAGCAACGCACGAGGACAGGAGCAGAGACACGCTGGTAGAAAAGACGCAGAGCAAAGTCAGACACATGCAGGAAAAGCCCTGCTTTAATGTTGTGCGCAGCTGAGACAAGTTCAGGAAAAAAAAAAATTGCACATTCAGCAAATCCCAGCAGCCAGTCACTGAGTGCGCTCTGCAACATCAGCTGGGAAAGAAGGTAAGAATGGTACAGGGGATCGCCCGCTGTAGACCGCCATGTTTTCTCAGGTAGTTTTTTTTTTCCTGGCACCGCAATCAAAATCTGATCGCTCACGCAATTAGACACATACTTTCAACTGTTTAGCTGCTCCTCAAGCCTCGGCATGCAGTTCAGAGATAAACCCGGAGACTCGCGGAGATTCAGACGCTACGGGTGTTAAATTCTTCTAGACCCGTCTCCACGCTGTCTTTCTCTACCGCCGAAAGCACATCGTTTCAGGAAATAAAGGGGATCACTTCTAACTAATGAAACCAGAAGAATCGAGGGATTATCATGACCTAGTTTTGCTCGCCTAAACAGACAGTTTGCTCAATCACAAGCGAACTGTACTTTGTTTGCACGTGTTTTCTTAATGCGGGGCCAGGTTTGCAGGGCCAGGTTTGCAGGGCCAGGTCGGTGTCCCCAGAGACCAGAGAGGGGTTGGGTTTCTTCTAGCCTTCAAAGTTCACAGTCTTTGACGTGCAGCTTTAAGCGCAAACTACCCCCAGAGACAATAGGAAACGATTAAGACGGCACTGTTGTACAGTTTGGACAGTAAAACTTGAAATACGGCCTGCTCTGCTGCAGAGGAGGAAATTTTCCCTGGATGGAATTAGTAGCGCTCACCACAGTTATAGCAGCGGTTAGCTGGCTGGGAATGACTTACAGTAACCCTTTAAGTCGCTACCATAACTAACAGCGAATGTGGCGGCGCAGTCCGCCCTTAAACTGCGCCTCCTCGTTTTCAGATGTACGAGTAAAAGCCTTTCCTTAGAAGCGTGGGCCGCTAATTTGGAGCTTTCCTCCGAGTCTTCCTGCCCGATTGAAACTGTCCTCGACGGAGGAGGAATTGCGGCTTTGAGTCGGTTCCAGGAAATTGCTCCACGAGACGCTTGCGCGTGATTTATGAGTGACAAAAGAAACACAGACTGGGAGTGAGAGACAGAGAGGGCAAAACGACGAGGAGGAGGAAGCAGTTAGAGTTTTGTTACTTTGGGGGGGGTGGGAGGACCCAAGTTTCCCAAAGCCTTGAGGGCCTTGAGGGAAACCTTTGAGGCAGCAGGTGCAGTTTTTTTTTTCCATGCAGAAGTTCTTTAAGTACCCACTTCCAAGAGCGGTATGCAGGATAAATACACACCAAAAACCAAAAGGCATGGTATAGTATCTTTAACACCTTGAACTGCTCCTTCCTGAGTGTTTCAAGTGTTTTAGGATATAGACACATACCACACTGACGATGATGATGATGATGAATGACCCGCGTTTTAAACTGCACAGAATGTTGTTTTTTTCCCCCCCACGGTTGGGCCACATTGCTCCAAGACAATGATGTCAGTTTATTAAGGAACTGCTCCGATTAGACTGAAATGCTTTGACAAAGCACAGATCTGCAGGGAAACTCCAAGATCTACATTAAGTACAACAGTATTATTCTGTTTTTTTTTTTTTATCCACCTTTAACAATGCCCTCTCTAATCAACTAAATCACCCTGGCCATGCGATTTATCTTATGCTCATGTGACTCCACTGGGGGTGCATCCCAGAGGTCGGATCAACCTGGACATAAGTAGAGCAGCTCATGACTTCACCCAGTCAGGCAAAAGCGTTAACAGTCCTCAGATCGAGGCTAATTCTGGTGGGAACAAGGGGGAAACCCAGTTGAATGGCGGCCCTTGTAGTCCAAGACACATGGATATTGTGTGCCGCTCTGAGCTACATCTGTGCAAACGCCCGGCCAGTCAGAAACTTCAGAAGAGGTCAGGCTAAAGAGCTGGCAGAGAAAGGGGGGGAGGCGTTTGTTTTTATTTGCTAGAGTAGATTTTGGCTTTCAGTGCAGTTTATTTCTGCAGAAATGCGGTGTAAGTACATATCAATAAATTGGAATATCATAGAAAAGGTCATTTACTGTAGTAATTCATTTAAAAAGTGAAACTTTGGTTTTATAGATTCAACACATATGGTATTGTATTTCAATCGTTAACTTTGCGCCAAGTTTGATGCCCATGGCTAAAAGCCAACATAACTTTACTGCATGTAAAAAAAAAAAAAAAAAAGGTTATTTTACAAGTGTCAGCCAGTGAAAAGCATGTAGGTCATGGGCTCAACACTCGGGCCAGGTTCCTTTTGCATGATGGCATGGAGGGCGTCTTGTGGCTCCGCTGAGGTGTTAAGAAAGCCCGGGTTGCTTTAATAGTGGCCTCCAGCTCCTCTGTGATGTTAGGCATGTTTTCTCTCATCTCTTAGCACTGCTCTCTCTTAGAGTTTGCTTAGGCCAGTTGTTAGTGCGTCCCCGATCCACCTCAACAAGCAGATTTTCATACTCTGGGAACTGGACAACCAAATGAAAGGCAAAATGTCCTTCTATTTGAAAAGATGACTTTGCACCACTGAGGCTTAATACTAGAGGAATGCTACAGTTGTGGTCCGTCCCTTAAAAACTACAGATAAGGGTCGCATCTTGTAAATGTCCCTCTAGCCCCTGCTGCTTCTCCATCTTTTTCTACCGTACTTTTTCCTTCCACTCAACTTTCTATTAACATGTTTGAATGAAGCATTCTGTTAATAACGGTGTTCTTTAGCAGTGACCTTTTTTTTTTTTGGACAACTGAAGCCAGCAGACTGATGGTTAAGCCCATAACAACACCGTTCTGAAATTGAAATATGATAAAATGTGATTTTATCAATTGAATTTGGACTAAGCCACAATCTACAGCACCGTGTGCTCTTACCGCTGCTACAAAAATCCTCTCCACGTCCTAGTGAGAACAACCTGAGCCTCACCTTTCCCGCAGGCTCCCCGCTGAATGAAGAGGACAGGTGGCTGCTGCAGCTTCTGCGCCCGCCGGCTCACCCTCTTCAGCTCGCAGATACTCCGGTAGGACACGCCGTCGCTCCCGCAGACCGGCTCGGTGGACTTGCACACGCACATCCCGCTCTTGCTTCTCCTCCTCACCGTGGCGCTGTACGCCACCCCGCCGGAGACGGAGCACTCTAGCCCGTCTCCGCACGTCGGGTCGCCCAGCTTGCCCCCGCCGCCGCCGCAGGCTTCGCCCTCGCCGGACGCGCACACCGTGCAGCACTTGCAGACGTCGAGGGCTTGACCCCCGGGGCAGTCCGCCGGCAGACGTGGACACATAAATTTGTTGCACACAGAGGGGCATCCGACAACATAGCGACTGGAGGGCTGCGCGTCCGCCTGCAAAGACGCCGCGGCCGCGCACAGCAAGAAGGACCAAAGCATTATCCAAAGTAAAAAAGAAAGAAAAAAAAAGTTTTCAAAGTAAAACACGAAGTTTAGAGAAAAAGGAAAGTTCGACCCCGGCTTTCAGGGCTATAGGATGAGAGAGCTGAGTGGCGAGGGGGGAGTCATTGCAGCTGGAGACGCATTTATACAGAACTTCTGCGCAACCAATCTGTGCGCACGTTTTTACTGGCACCGCATCACACGCGCAACTTTCCAGTCAGTGGGAAAAGGCACGGAGAGTGGTGCGTTCACGGGACGCGCTGAAAGGAAATCCAGAGTACTGATGTTCCTGGAAAAGACTAGGGACCACATAAGAAGGAAAAAAAATGCAGGCAGAGGCATATTTAGCACAAATAATCCTCTCCGAGTGCCAAAAATACCATAGGAAAAAACTCTCTGATCTGATGAGATCAAAATAGAAATGTTGCGCCTGAATTCCAATAGTCATTCAAATTCATAACCATATGATACGTTTGCTTTTGGTGGAACAAAAATCTCTGAGAATTATTTTTGTTCTGTGATCTTTGAGCAAATAATACTGATATCTTCTTTTTGAACAAGTCTAGTAACGTAAAAGCATATGGGAAGAGTGAAGGGTATGAATACTTTCCTCTGGTGGTTGTACCTTTAAAAACAACAACATAAGAACCTCTCAATTTTGATTTCCCAATTAAGTTTGTTGATCAGTCCAGAAATGATCAGTCCAGGTGAGAGCTGTCCACATAGCTCTCACACTTGTCTTAACATAAATTGGACATAATGTCAAATTCTTTTTGAAATGTTTCCTTTTATGTCCTCATACACTGAGAACTCTCATAGATCTCAAACTATCTTTTTTTAAAAAAAAAAAAAAAAAAACCCACCTCTGTCAAGAGTGGTGGAATGATCCAGTTCAGGTTCGACCAGTCTATGTAGAAGAAGGGTTGATCAAATATACTGTAATCCATATTCCTTACGAGTACGGTGAAAGCCAGCAGCAGTTTCTGACCATATTTTATGACAGTGCTTGCAATGTTGGGGGGAGCTCCTTCACATTTCACATGAAAATATTCATGTGCTCCCCTTGCAGCATGGCACCCTGGGGGAGAGCCTTGCTGCTCAAAACTTGCCACTGAATAAAATAATGTAAAGGTGTTGAGGTGGGTCACTGATTATCCTAGGCGTGAGAGAAAAAACTAAAAGCACAATAATAGAATTAAATCTAAAAAAATATATTTCAATAATTAGAAACATGGACATTTTGTTTTAATTTGGACATGTTTTATAATGCGACTGTCACAGAGCAGAGTAAGTGGCAGGGCAAAGAGTGATTGTTTTAACAGGGACAGGCTGTCAGAGTAAAACAACAACAAAAAAAAAAACATGCATAATTAATTTATTAATGGTTACCACTCGACACTTGTTCTTTCTTCCTGTTCATATGATACGATTTAAAGGAACAGTGCATCAGACCGGGGGGTCATTGCCTCCTACCCTCATACAGGCGCCACTGGAACTGATAAAAACGTTCAACCTGACTTATCAGGTCTTGACTAATGAAGCGCTGCTGTCTCTGCGCCCAGATAGCCATCTTTTGCTCTCTTGCAGAGAGTTTGCAAATGTCTGCCCTAGGCCCCCGGAGCTTGTGGAACCGCTTAAGACAAGCATTTGTTTACTAGTAACGGTGGGAATTTTAGTAGCCTACTTTTGAATAAATAAAAAAAAATAAAGCCCCGGCAATGGAACGTAGAAGAACCCAAAAGCCTGTGTGAGTTTTATATGCTCGCCACACACTCTGCAGTTTCCAAACTCTTTTCTTTTTTTACTGCTCCCTCATTAATTAGCCACACATGGCATCAACAAAAACCCTCATGGCTAAACCAAACTATTAGGAGGGGGAAACTAATGGGGCGACTGTGGGATTTGTGGAGGTTAATACAGTGCATTTATCCCTCGTTGTGTTTAACTACTAAAAGCTCCTAAGAATTTTTTTATTGTTTTAAGCATATGACCAAATGAGTGTCAATGAACATCTGCGCCGCAACCTTTGTGTGCTTTTCTGGTCGCAGTTCATGTGTTTATCTTTCTGTTTTCCTTTTTTTTTGGGAGGGGGGGCTGAAATGACAAATCTACCATGGAACAACACGGCTCTGTTAGATTTAGATGTCTTGTGGCCAACTGTTAAGACTCCAGTAAACGGCACTGCAGTAAATCCGCGTCGTAAAACGCCTCAACACAGCGTGGTCGATTGTAAGGGAGCACGATACTTTCAGCGGCTCCCAAACTGGGTTTGAACTGAGGGGAGTTTGTTTGCAGAAGGCTGTTGGGTAGTGGAGGGGACTAATAAGGGACGGCACCCCCTGTGGAGAGTTTAGGTTGACAGGGCATCTGGAGGAAGAGGGCAAGGGAAGGGGTAGAGGGCTACACAGGGAACAGGGACCCCCAAATTTACACAACTATGATTTTAACGCGTAAACTCACTGTGAGCAAAATCAGTACAACTGACAGCATCTCTGGAGGCAGGACGCTCTTCTGTGCAGATGCATAGGAGACAGGCGGTGGGAAAATGTGCAGATGAAAACAACCTCATCCATAAGGAACACCCATTCTCCGACCGTGGTGCAGCGAACTCAGCCAAGGATGGAACCGGCTGAGGTCTGCGGGATCTCTCCTCGAACAGTATAAGCTGTCTCAGCGGCAAAGCGAGATTTTAAAAAGGAACAGCGGGGGGTTCAGTTCAATGCCCTAAACCACATTTAAGTCCCAAAGCTGATGATAATAGACTGAGAACAACAGCGTGTGGACTATTTCACAAGATGCTCGTCTAAATGTCAGCTGAAAATCTCACGAAGACGAGTTGTTCTCCGTTTACTTCTCAGGCTCATTGTCGAGGCTTTGGTTGTACGATGCAGGGGGGAGCATGTGAAAAAGGCCCAAAACATTGTTACTGCAGTAGCCTAATCTCCCCTTGAGAAAATTAAGAAATATACAACCTTTAATCTGAATGCATTGGGAGATGGAAATGTCAAATATTTGTGTCAGTAAGGAGACACTGAAAACATGCAGGGCAGGGGTCCCTGAGCACCAGGGTTGGGAACCGCTGGTCTGTGGCATTCTGCTTAGACAGGATCTAGAAAAAACAAATTGTAGGATTCACAATGTAGCTATCGGTGGAATTAATTGCAGAAAACAACAAACAGTGAAAGAGCTCAGAGCCTCTCTGTACTTCTGGGATTTTCTGCTCCGTCGGTTCCTGACGGACTGAAAATCGGCTTTCTAAGTTATCCAGTTAGGCCTCGTGTTCCCCCTCCGCTTCAGTGCCACAAGTGTCGGAGGTATGGCTGCATTGCTGCCGTATGCGAGGGCGAACAGAGATGTTTTAATGCGTTGGAGGGTCACAACAACACGCAACAATGTGGAGATGTTTGTGATAAAGGCTGTAATTGTGGTTAGCGAGTTTATTTGGTGTCAGACCAGAAGCCTGACAGCAAATGATCAGGAGTTAAAAGGAAAATTCATGGAAATCTTAAAATAAAATCTGAAATGATATGGACTCAAGAAACATGGCTAAAGCCTACATTAGATTTTGTTGTTCATGGCCATAATACTATTTGTAGGGACTGGGAAGATGGCAGAGGAGTTGGTTGTGTTTTTTATTTTCTAAAGCAGGGTTGTAATATAGACTTTTAGGTAAAGGAAACACTCTTGAGTATATAGTGAATCAAATGAGGACAAAGGAAGACAAGTTTAAGGTGATGGATTATTACAGTCCTTGTAAAAAATGATTCAGTTTCTTAGAGGAAGTAATATTGCATTTTGATGAAAGAGTGATATGACGTGATGATTTTATTGCTCACAATACTATATGGGACTGCAGAACTGATGGGAATGGGTTGGTTATCGAGGAGTTAATGGAGTCTGAAAATCGTGTACGCATTTATAATAGAGACGAACAAGATCAAACATCAGAACGGGTACAGAGAAAGCCATTGATCTTACATCAGTTTCTGATTCACTGGCAGGTCTCTGTTCTTGCAGTGATTGGATGTGATTGTTTTTCCAATAATGATTGAAGTTCACTTTAATAAGCAAGAGGATGATACCAGAGGGGGGTCTAGCTGGTCTTTTAGTGGAGCTGAGAGAGAAATGAGTGGACAAAAACTTAAAGGTGACGTTCCAGAGTTTTTTCAGAAGTCTGCCCCCTATGGCGACAAGGTGAAACGACACCGGTGTTGTGCACACGCATGGGAGAAGAGGAAAAGCATCTGCCGCTGCGATTGCGCAAGTCTTTTGCTTGGAGGCGTAACGTGTTCTGGGGTAAGAAAGCTAGAAATATTGAAGTTAGCCCTCTCGCTAATGTGTCAATGGCGGCGGAGACCCAACAAAGCTGCCAGGTGAACGAGAGCGCGTAGCGCGTCACAGCCACGCGCATGCCCAGAGGATTCGGCCTGATGCATATAATCAAAGATGGATTGAAAAAAAAAAAAAAAAAAAAAAACATTTCCACGGTAAAATTAAAGGTGTGGCATCCCGGTTCACGCTTCACTCTGGGGGATTAATTTTTAATAATGCATCAGGTTAGAGTCCAAACTCGGTGTCCCATTTTTGAATGGAACTGAAATAGCAGGTGTAGATTTCTCTGTACCCTGAATCTGTTTGGGTATACTGCTCCACAGCATGTTTGTGAGGGAGACATTCAAGGAGGGTTTGGTCCTTACAGCTGCCATTAACTGCAAAAAGGCAACTAAAAGTGCATTTTTTTTAAAATGATTATTTGCCCTTAATTTGAGCAGGTAAATCTGCCAAAGGAATAAGATTTTTGCACTTAAAATAGGAACAACTCATCGCCATCATCTTATTCCAAGCAGGGTTTATCTAATTATCTTATTTTAGGGCTAAAAATACCCATTGCATTTACAGATAACCTTATTTACCTGCTCAAATCATGGACAAATACACCAAATTTCAAGAAAATTGTACTTACTTTTTATTACCTTTTTGCAGTGCTCTTATATGTTGCCTAACTACACAGTCATGTAATTCAGGTAACGGCTTTTTAATACCAGCAATCCAATTTGAGATAGGACCGGATTGAGAAGAACTGATTCTAAATCTTGAGAATCGGAATCGAATCAATTCTTGAAATTTGAATCGATACCCAGCCCTAAATAGTTTACACTAAGTCTGTTATTCATTGTTTAATAGTTACTGACATTTGCTCATTATTTTTCAAAGAATTCAACTAAGTACTGATACTTCTTAATTATGTATATTTGAATGTCAAATTTTTGTTTATTATCCACTATAAATGTGAAAATAACCACAATTCCTAGTGAAACAGGGACGTTTACTGAAACTGAGCGGTGACATCACAGAGTTCGCTCCTCTGGTCCAGTTTCAAACTACCAGTTGGCGTCCTCACGTCCTGCCAGCTGTATTTGCCAAGCACAAAAGAGCGTAGTTGCTTAATGAGAAAAGCTCTTATAGTCACTGGACACAAGGCTTGACGAGGGCCCAATTCCCACTTTCACATCTTCTGGGACTGCCGAGTCATTCCCTGGTATTGGGTCTTGCCATCATGAATAAGCTCTGCACTGGCGTTAACTGGAACTGGGTACAAACACCAAGTTGGACTGCTATGAAAAGGATGACGATGTGGTGAAGGACCTGATGTTCACTGTAAGGAAGGATCTGTCATATTGTAGGCTTGTTTTGCTTCTAGAAGCCCTGGGAACCTTGTATTCTACCATAGACGGAGATACCAGATTTTTATTTAAAACCTCCTGGCCTCTGCTGGAAAACTG
Organism: Fundulus heteroclitus; assembly: GCF_011125445.2. Lineage (NCBI taxonomy): Eukaryota > Metazoa > Chordata > Actinopteri > Cyprinodontiformes > Fundulidae > Fundulus > Fundulus heteroclitus. Next base: position 29,992,393 of record NC_046382.1, on the reverse strand, counting down.
AAAAGGGGGCTCTACTGGATCTCTACAATATAAACCAGAAAAATGGTTCAGGATACAGAACTCAATCTTCTTCCGTGACGCGCCTCCCGGACCTAAATCAGGAATAAAGCCGACAAGGGGAGAACATAAGAGGGAACCAAGTACTGGGTGAATTAGGGTAAATGTGGAAGGAGCAGCGCTCAAAGATCCCCCAGTCTGGATGCTCCAACAGTAAAATACTATCAGGGGATCCTGGCAAGACAGAGTTTGGCAAAGCATCAACTACAGAGCAACAATAGTGCCTGCAGTGGTTTGGTTGAAACAATTTCTCTTAACATGACTTTTATAAATCCACCAGGTTTGCACATTTCTGTTTGTAGAGATAGGCATGAGATTATGCCCCCTACAATAAACGTTTTTTATTTTATTTTAAGGCTTTTCACCGTGGTGCCAGTAAACTTGACCGGCACTGTAAATGGTTCTCTGAGATTTTTATCCTACATCAGTTAACTTTAGGATTTTACATTTTGTTCACAGGCAGATAAAAGCTGTTCTGATACATACATACCTTTACTCCATGAGAAACAAGCAGTATCGTTGACATGGTGTGGAGATCAGCATGACGTCTTCTAGGAAGGGTCAGGATTGTAATTGCAGAAAACAAGGATGGATCTGGTCGCTTTATGCCGTCTTTCTTCAAACCCTGTTTTCATACTCCATTGTGCCTAAGGTGATGCGTTTTCCAACACTTTTTACTGACCTAGAGCCATTTTTCTTATTACAAACATAACAGGACAGGCCGACACGTTGCGACATGTAAGCATTATTCTCTCCACAAGAGGGCAGTAGGGAGCAGTTGCTGCCAAAAGAGAAATTACCATAAAGATGCCCCACTACAGTGGTTGTATGTTGTTTTTTTTTTTTTTTTTTTTTTTAGAAGCGTGACAAGCACCACTCTCAGCACCGAGCACATTTTCAGTGTTTATTTCTTTCAAGTTATCCACTTAATAAATAAAAACAATTCAAACACCAGACTGAAACAGGAGTGAAACAGCTTGGTTCTACTAGACCGAAGTAAGACAGGCACTTAAAGAAAAAATAAAGATTAGTGTGCATCATCTAGTAGGATTACAGTGAGTTGGGTTTTTTTTTTTTTCTTCTTCCAATAAGACCATCAGGTAGCTGCTTAGAATTACACCGGAGGTACGCATACATGGAAACTCTGATCCGAAAAGCGTATAAAACATAAATCTGCAAAACTCACAACAACAAAACAGGATCTGTAAATAAAGATAACTAACAGAACACGAAGATCGCCTGAAGAATCACTAAAAGATTCGCATGCAACTGAAGCGAGTGACTAATGTCAGTGTTTTATGTTTATTGTGAGGCTGATTTGTCGGTGACTCTTCACTTAGAAAGCTGCACAGCGCACGCCGACCATGGCGTACTACGGTGTAGTCGGAAAAGGAAGCTGACTCAGATTTTGCTCTTCTTCATCGACACCAACGAGAGGTGGAGTAAACTACAAGCGAGGGCAAATGGACGCGTTAGATGCGAGTGGTTCTAACCGAGTACTGAAGTCAACCCCACACCCACACCTGGAAACAAAGAGGTCAGCGGCAGAATTTCAAGCGAGAATACATTTACTTCCTACCGTTTTATCCAGTGTTGGCATAATTAGTGTGGGAATGAACCGAAGAGTCTGGGATTAGCGGATAAAGAGAAAAAACAACAAAAAATAGAACAATCCAAAGTTGAAACACCCTTTTCAGACACTGGCGCAAAAAACTTGCATTGTTAAAAGCTCCCTTATTACGTTGGCACAAAGTTGCTTATAAAAACCTCTGTGCCCGCGTGTGTTAAAATAAAGCTCTGATAGCGACTCTGACTCGGGACAAGTCACACGTGTGGTTTTGGATTTGACGGCACCCAGAGTCCGGGAGTTCAGCTGGACGCTGGGCTGCCTTTGGCGGACGAGTTGCGGCTCAGCGGCGTCTCTGGTTGCACGTGGATGGAAGGGCTCTGAGGAGGAGTCTGTGCTCGGCAAACCGAAGCCTGGGATCGCAGGGTTTGCTTTTTCTCCACGGGGGAGAGGGGGGGGGGGGTCGACGCCCGTCAGGAGTCCAGCTTAAAAAGCAGGTCAGACCTCACTCACTGGCAGATCGTCGTCCAGGTCCAGATGGTTCGGGGGAGCTTGGGGCTCGAAGCTGCTGCGGCGTCTCCACGGCGACTCCTCGGAGCTCGCCGGGTCGTGCGCAGGAGGCGGGGAGCTCACTTTGCCAGGCGCGTCTCCTGCAGGGACAGGCGTGCCGGCGTGCGGCTGTGAACCGGGCGGGGCAGCAGGCTCATGAAGTGCTCGCTGTCCCACGCCAGGCTGCGAGCGTGGGCCGCACGTGACAGCGTCCCCCCGCTCTGGGTGGCATGGTGGCACGGCAGATATGGGCGAGCGAGGGACGGGGGGACCCGCTGGGCTCCGGTAGAACGTGGAGCGGTTGCTGTGTTCCTGCAGCGAGAGACGGCGGGGGAGGGGGAGGGAGGAGAGAGGCCAGCTGCTGTTAGTGACGAGAAAAGCACTTCTGGCAAATATAGTTAATGTGTAAAGATTAGACTGAGCACCGGCATGTGGCGTCTGAAGCGGCCTGAGGGTTGGAGCAGCTGAAGAGTGTGGAATTAAGACTGGAGACAGTGGTGGGAGCAGCGATAGGAGTGTCAGCAGGTTTAGGTTGCAATGGAAATGTAAAAGAGAGCGCCTTTGGAAGTAGTGTTTTGGTGGTTGCTTATTATTTCACAGCTTTTCATAGTCACTTTTCAGTCTCTGAAAGAGAAACGGAAGCAGGGGAGGACAGAGAACACAGCAGAGACGGTGAAAGCAGAGAAGTGGCAGCGGCCCGAGCAGCCGGCGGAGGTTTTAGCAAGACAAACATGGCGGCGTTAGAGCAACACAAGACTGCAGAGCGGCAACCCGGCGCCTCTGAGCTTCTGTCATTTAAAAACACAACGTTGTCTCATGCAACAGCGCTGGGGGGACAATTTGTGCCTCCGCTAGCTCAGACGCTGGCTGATCTTTATAGTAACGCATTTAAAAATCAAAATTAGACTGCAGCAAAAAAAAATGTTTTTATCCCTGGCAAAGATGTGTAAAAAGATCGAAATTCATCTTCTGAGGTATCGTAATCCCACACTGACAACTTTTAGTCAATGTGACAAAAGAAGTAATAATAATCCCAGATTAGGAAATTGTTGCTTTTACCATAAACTGCATTTGCATCATTATTTGTACCCCCTAACAATCTATAAACAAAATCTAAGAATTTTCTCATTGATTTATCCTTTACTGTTTAAAGTTAATCAATATTTTTAGGAGTTTCTAATAATTAATCTAAGACTTTTTAGGGTTTCCCTGAGGAATAACTAACGAAGAAAGATCTTTTCCACTATTTTACCATCTAATAGGGTAAGCAGGAATATGTGTGTGTGTGTGTGTGTGTGTGTTTGTGTGTGTGTGTCATCACAGTGAAGAGGGCCTTCTTAGTGTCAACACGTCTCTATAACAAGCCATTAGAGACTTTCTACAGCTCAACTGGTTGTTTGGGAGTGATGGCAGAAAAATACTTTTTCAATTAGCCCATCACAAACGTGGAGTTTACTAACCTCTACAGCGACTTTACCTTTGATCAACTGATGCTAAAAACAGAAATTTATGATCACAAACCCTAAAGATTATTTGCCAAAGCATTTGAAAGCCCTGTTAGGAACAGTTTGTTAAGCTGTTTCACTTCCAAAGACCTGGTGAGCCGTGTTAAAAGTGCAGAGCCCCGAGAACGTTTTTTTTTTTTTTTTTTTTAAACCTCAGGGATATCTTCAAAATAATAATAAAAAAAAATCTGATTAAGTCTACCAGTAATAGGTGACCAGTGCGCCTTTCAGGAGAATAATTAACCAAATCACACGGCCACATTGACAGACAAACTCAGCCTCCTTCCATAGCCATCTTAGTCCCCGGTTCATAATCACAGGAACGCTTTTAGGTGAGATACAGAAAGGATCGTTTAAGAGAGGGTATGGGCCTAGGGACAATCTGAAGTGGACCTTAACCATAAAATGTTGTAAAACACACAGACTGCTGGGGAACCTAGATCTGTGGCACTAGTGACTTTGTTAACATTACTTCTTAACAGGGGATTTCTCCTCTTCTAATTAAGGATGGATCTTTCTCCACTTTTTACAGTGAGAATCTGCTGTTGCAATTAAATGATTTATTTTAAATGTTTTTACACATCTTTACCAGTTGTGCCAGCAATCCTTTAATCGTTATATTGCATAAAAACGCCCAAAAGCAGCTCAAGCTCAATGACTCAGGGGAGTTCAGGAAGATCCTCGCATTGAATTGTGAATAGTTGGGATGAAGAGATTTAACCCAATGGTTCTAATAAAACTAACAGACCTAAAAGAGCGGGATCCTCCTCAGCATTAGGGAACAACCCTGAGTCTGCAGTTTTAGACACGCAGATTCAACGATTCCAGTTTGGTATGCATCGGTCAAAAAGTGTAAACATTTAGCGCACATAGAAACAAGACAAGTCAACAGGTCGTTACCACGTGTGTGAGAAAGAGGAAGGTGAAACATACAGGCAGCGAACAGGAGGGAAGAGGAGAGACAAGCAGGATGTCACACATCTAAGACAGGTGCACAGCTGCAGCAGACTGCAGAGAGAACAGGGCGCCCAGGGGAGGAGAAGGTGTGAGTGATGGCGACAGCGAGAAAGACAGACAACAGGATTTACAGTCGAGCTGCGAGGAAAAGTTCAGACAGTCCACGTTTGTGGAAGATTTCTACACATATGCATCCATTTAACTTAGACTGGGAGAAAAGGTGAAGGCAGACAGGAAAGGCAACAACTCTGGTATCAACTTTCTACATTTTAACTGCAGATCGTTTCTCTGTAGAAACAGCTATCAGATGCAGGAACTGCACAGCCTCAGCGCCCACATTCCTCACTTTTACTGCATGATGCTAATGTCTAGACTTAGAGAGAGTTAGGCGTTTCCCTTTATTTTTAGTTTCTTATCCAGCCATTTCATCTCGTTTTTTCTTATGAAAGTCATAAACCTTTTTAAAAACTGTCTCTTTTTTACAAGCATGCCTGTTCTACAGTGTTGCTATTGCACAAGTTAAATCTTTCTTCTAACTGTGTAAAGCACAACCTTGTTCGTAATTAACCATTTATGTTCTCTACTCAGCCTGAACACAGAGGATCCAAAACTTCAGAGAAACCTTTCAGAGAGTTCAGCGAAAGAAGGAAACCAAGAGAAAGAGGGTAAATGACAAAGCATTAAGAAGAAGGGGGACATAGTGAGAGGGCCTTGCTGAGTTATCGCAGCCATATTTAGGATGTGGTCGGTACTTACAGAGCCGTGAAAAACGTATCGGACTCCTTACGGATTTCCTCGGGGTTTGATATTTTTTTTCTTTTGTCACAATTATATTTTTCACGTAAACAAATTCTAATTTCCAAGAAACACAAACAGATAAAAAAAAAAAAAGGTTTCTGATTCTTTAATTTAGCTTTGGGGGTGGGGTGGGGGTCACTTAATACTTATTGTCTCCTAAACCTAACAACTGGGCAACAACTGCCATCAAGCGTTTGCAATGACTGACAATGAGGGGTTTAAGTCGTCGTGGAGGAATCATGATCCACTCTTAGTTGAAAAATGTTTTGGTTTTTTTACGCATTAAAGGGCCGTTTAAGGTCATGCCACAGCACCTTAGTCCTAACCTTTAGACCATGCCACACTAAAACCTGTGTTTATTTCCAGAGTGCTCTAGCTTAAGGTCACAAGCTGATGGCTTTTCTCGTCCAGGACTTTCTGCTGGAGAGCTGAACTGAACTCCATGTTTTATAGTAACTCAAAGCTGTAAAGCAGCCTCTGGCAGCTTCAGCTGAAACGCTGTTACTTTCATGCAAGATGTAGCGCTGCACACCCTGTCCAAAAAGTTACATTTCTGTCATCAGTGCACTAAACATTTTGGCGAAGGTTGAGGCGGGTCTTTCTGTTCATTGTGGTCAGCAGGGTTTTTGTCTGGACTTTGTCCAATGAATGCCCGGTCTCTGTCTTATTGACCTTAATCGAGGCAAATCGGGCCTGCAGTCCTGCAGATGTTGATCAGACTCGTTTTGTGATCTCCTGGATGAGTTGCTGATGTGATCTCAGAGTAATTTTGTGTTAGGTTCACCACTGTTCCCCCGTTGACTTTTGTGATTCGACAGTCTCTTAAAACTGGCTTTTTAACTCCCTCCACATGTTTCGACTGTTTCTCAGCTGTTCTTTAGATCAGGGAATGAAGCGTTGCTTCCTGAGATCTTCAAGCTGTCAGGCAGGTTTTCTTTAAGTAGTTTTCTGATTTAAAGGTTTGGTAGTAATCAGGTCTGGGTGTGGGCTGTGAAATTAAACCAGACAGTGTGATTAATCACAGTTACTTTATGAGATTAATTAAAAAAAAAAAAAAAAAGGGGGGGGGGCAATTACATTTTTACACAGGGGCATGTGAGTTTGGATAGCTTTTCCACTTCAATGAACAAAAGCATTTAAGAACAGCTATTCGTATTTATTCAGGTTATCTTTGTCAGATATTAGAATTTGTTTCGTGAACTGAAGCACTTAAGTGACAAAGAAGAAATTTCTAAAAGGAGAGAATACCTTTTCACAGCGCTATATAAATAATAAAAAGAGCACCAGATCTGCTTTCAGATCATAGCTACTCTTAGAAGGAGCCGTTTTCACACATTCAATGCAATCCTAAAAACAATCCTGAAATGTTCTGGAGCGGTACCGCGTGCAGACAGCATTTTGCTCCGGACTCTTTAGGTCGTAAAATACCAGGAAAAAGAGAAAATATGCAGGCGTAGCAGCAAATAGACCAAAGCGTCAGATGTAAATGCTGGTGAGACCTGAAACCTCATGTTTTTTCTCTTTACATTCATTTTTGTAGTATTCTGAGTCCATTCCTTAAAGACTGGCCTATGATGAATTATTTAATAATATAATAATCTAAGAAAGAGGTCGTATGAATTTTCCAAATCTGTTTTTGGCATTGGCAATAGAAGAACCCTTTTCCGTCAACTCATAATTGAAACATATCATTGGGGATGGTCTCCAATGTTCTTAAGTTTACAGAAAAATACATATTTATTAAAGAAATATGCTTTTTCTATGGAAAAATATATAGTCTCATTAGAAGCCATGTTTTTTTTTTTTTAGACATTGAATTTAAACACTGAATTTTTTTCCTGTGTAATTATTATGTGTGTGATTTTCTTTTTCAGCAGCAAAAATTGGCCTGAAAAAAAAAAATCATATTCAACTCCAGGAATTTGTCTGCAAACATTTTTCAGCAAATGTGAAGTGTAGTTTTCCTGTAACAGACATTATGATAAAAAGTCAGGTCCTTATTGACAGCGATTTGAGTTTTTTTTTTTTTTCATCGAATCGACGAGGGTCAGATGTTTGACCTGATGACAGGCAGAGCGCCGCCCTTTTTCTGCAGGTGAATCCTTGCAGGTGAAATTCCTGTTGCTGCATTTAAAATGAACAAAAATAAAGAAATAAAAATCACAAATAATTGCATAGGATCAAAAATACAGTGTTATAAATTTAATTTCTAAAAAAAAACAAAAAAAAAACAAAAAAAAAAAAAACTGATTCTAATGGGACTACATTTCTTCCATATTTTTAATGTCTTGTGTTTTGCGTTTAGCCCTTGAATCCTTTCACATTTTAAACAAAGTGAAACCAAAAATCTCCCACTGTATCTAAACAGCAGCTGTGGGGGGGAAAAAAAGTAATCTTTAGGGAAAAGTCTCGACGTTCAATGTGTGAAAAGGGCAGATCTCTACAAACAAAGTGCCAGCCAGTGAAAGGGGGGAGGAAATAAAAAGGACTGGAAAGGTGAACTTATAGTTTGTAAGGGGGATTTAGACGAGCTGACATACGTGCTGCTGCACTCCCCGATTCGAGATGTATACCTCTGTATACAGGGGTTCGACAGCCGTCTGGCCTGCCGCATCTGCAACAACATAGTGCACAGCAGGATTAGAGCAGATGGGCGGGGTCCCGATGCGACAGGACGGAGGTGGAGAGGTTGAGACAAAAGTAGGAAAAAGGAAAACAGGACAGTCAGAAAAGAGAAACAAGATAGAGAGAGAGAAAACAGGGATGTTTAGAGAGATGTGGTGCACAGAATGGTCCCAGTCTAACCAGAAGGTACCAGCAGAGGTACGCAGAGCTCTCGTTTACTTCTCGTCGCCTTCCAGCTTTAGCCACTTCTCCTTACAAAAGTCTACAATTTACAAACCTTTGATAGTTTTATGTGTTTGCATTGAGCTGAGAACCTGCGGTACAAATCTGTCTGTATCCCAGACGCTCAGTGACAAGAACCATCTGCTGATTGTTTAAAACGGTGGAAAACTTTAAGGGGAAACTTGAGTAAAATGATATGGATTGGATTTGTGGTTGGTGATGAGGAGGTGAGGTAAGAAATGAAGGATAGGCTTTGCAAGGCTCTGAGAACATACTGCAAAAACAAGAAAGTCATTTTTTATCATTTTTTTTTTTTTAAAACAATGTGCAAAACTATTCACACTCCTGGTAACTTTCTCCCCTGGTTACAACCACAAACTCTACTGCATCTTATCGGGATTTTAAGTAAAAAAAAAAAAAAGAAAAGGCTGCTTGAAAACTGTGGGAAACATCCCTGCAGAGTAAATGCTTCGTAGAACCACCTTCCTCCACATTTCTGATGCAGACATCTCCAGCTCGCCTGGAGAAACGAGAAGCCTCTTCACTGCTCTGAGTAGCGCTCGCCTCTGCCCAGCCTGTACGTTTAGGCGGTCAGCCAGGTCTGGGTGAAGCCCGCGGTTGTGCTCTGTGAGGTTTCCAAAGCCTGGGATATTCTGTCTTAAACTCCTCCGTCACTTCTTCCTTGACCTGCTAACCTGTTTGCTCACAACATTCGCTCACACACCTCTAAGTTACACACAGCTATTTACTAATCAGGCAACATCCGCTGGATTTTCACAGAAGCAGAGTGCAAAAAGCATGCCACACTTTTCAGATTTGTTCGTTAAATTTTTTTTTAAAGCATACTTGTCCTTTCGCTTCAGTAAGGTGGTACGTTTTGTTGATCTGTCCCATAAAATCCAATAACACACGCTGAAGCTTGTGGTTGTAATGAGACAGAATATAAGAAAGGTTAAGGGTTAAGGCACGGTTCGGGTATTCAGACCAAACCTTACTGCCAAGCTCACCTGTTCTTAGACCCATAAACTGCTCCATTATTTACGTTAAAGTAGGTTTATGAAGAAGACACAGGTTAATCAATTGTTTTTTTTTTTAAACTTGTGTGAAAGTAACCGGTAACACTAAAGACAAGCCCCTAAAACAGCACATATTAGTTCCAGTCATGAGTTGAATCTTCCTACCACTAGGTGTCAGCGTAATTCTCAAGTTGTGCTTGTGTGCTGCAGTGAACGATGCTTACTGTGGCAGCTGATCTCCCAGGTCCCCGCTGGGCCACGATGGCCCCTGAGACCGCCTTTATCCAGCTGTGCATCTCCTCTGGACTGTCCGCCTGGTGGAGACACAAAACCATGAAATCAAAGCATCCGGAGCAGACATCCTAACGACGCAGGGGATAGGATGTGGATTCTGTCGTTGGTAAAAAAACAACACAGACCAAAAAACTCAAAGAGCCTCACAATCTGATGTGAGCGATAACCAGCTAAACTCCTGCCACGATCAAAGAAAACATACCTGGATGTAAAACGTCCTTGATGTGGTGACGACTTCGAACAGATTATCTCTCATCATGATGTCACTAAAGCGAAGTCAAAAACAAGTTAAATCATATTCGCCTCATCTACAGCCGATATACATCTTCCCGAGTCAAAGACAACGCTGTCTTGTTGTACAGCAGGAAACTGTCAGGGCACGTTGAATACCTCTGTTTGCACTCCTGGACTTTGTGAACCTCCTTTAGAGGGATCATTCTCAGAGGCTCCTTCTCCTGTAAGAAATAAAAATCCTTAGAAACAAACCAGACCTCATTATTTGCGCGTACATAAAAAAGTACTTTAATGGCCTCATTAGTGAAAACGATCCAATCGTCTGTTGGTCGAGGAAAACCGCAAACTTTCCTCGAAGCAGAAGATTTCACGGAGCCAAAATAAAAGCCCTGACGTTTGTGATTTTCTTGACGGTTCGACAGAGCGTCTCCGTCCTTCAGGATGTTGATAGCCAAACACGCAGATACACTTGTCAAATAGGGGCCGACACTGACGAGGACAGGGTACAGGATGTGCAGCCTGTTTAGAGGACGGTGTGTGTGTGTGTGTGTGTGTGTGTGTGTGTGTGTGTGTGTGTGTGTGTGTGTGTGTGTGTGTGTGTGTGTGTGTGTGAGAGAGAGGGAGTAAAAATGGCTAGCAAGGCATGCCAGGACATGTGAGGTGAAGGCAGTGAATTCCTTAGACTGGGAATAAAACAAGCTGAAACTTGGGGCTGAGCGCTGTTGCTCTGTCTGCCACCGTGACGTGGAGACGGCTCCACGGGGAACGTTCTCTGCAGATCTTCACCTTAACTTAAAGCTAGTTACCAAGTCTGACTTGAAGTAGCTCATTGCGTTTTCCTCCAGGAGGAAGTAGCGGCGCTTCCAGTTCCTCATCTGGGAAGAAAGGAGATAATACATTCAGGCTGTTGGCAAAGTTTCCAGGGAAACTGAGAAAAGAGAAACCGGCAACCAAACTTTTCTCTAAAAAAAAAAAAAAAAAAAAAAAAAAAAAAAAAAAAAAAAAAGGAAGATGTGTCTCCTGGAGAGCGCAGATGCTTTATTAATATCTTAAAACAAGAAAACATTATAAAGCTGGGTTTTTTAAAAATCTTTAGCATCTTACATCAACAGTGACTATGGACTAGCAGTGACTAGCAACACTAAAACAGTTCCTTAAGGTAGCAGGTCCACTGCATCGCTGAGATTTCTAAAAGGCTGCAGTTCCAAATCCAAACAGTTTTGATGTACCTTCCTCTTATTTGCTTAAAATCTCAAAGAAACTGCCAATAGAAACTTGTTTAATTTTTTTTTTTAATGTCCAGTTCTGGTCGACAGCCCATTACTTGGTGCATCCCCAATGTATGCACAGTGTTTCTACCATCATTTGTAGGGCTAATATTACAAAAATAACACTTTAATAATGCACAGTCAACTTTTAATGCCAATGTTTCCCCATGATCATAATAATATTGCATGTTTAATTTGAGAAATGCTATCTTTTTTTAGGAAGACGACGGAAGGATTTTTGTGACCAGTTAACAGAGAATCAAATAAAAACAGAAAGCTGATGGCGAGGCTTACGACGGCTCCTTGCTTCACGCAGTAGCCAGACTTGATGACGCTGTGTTCCTGAGCCGACCTCCCCAGGAGGTACGGCAGCTGACTGTGGGAGCGCTGCAAGGCCTCACGCTCCGATCGGTTTGCTCCGTCACCGCCTTCATGCTGCAAGGTCACAGATGTACAACATATCGAAAATTTAAAGCAAACTCTAGCACACAAACAAAAACCCCTTACTAAATTGACTTAGGATAAATTGATCAAATCCTTGGCTATAATGCAATAGAAAACAAAGATGCTAAAGAGTTGCATTTCCATTTATTTTTAAAAAGAGCTGAATTTTACAAACGCTAAATAGGGAAATGGCCAACCTTATATTCTTATTAAGTTAAAATAACAAAATAGTAAACTGTTCTTTGCCAACAAGGTGTACTTACACAGCTTTAACATGAAATGATTGTTTTTTTTTCTTTTAACAAAAAGGTCAGACATATTTTATTGACCCCCTAACCATAATCCCCCCTTCAGTCTTAGGTGAATTACCAATATATCAGCTTCATACACCGGTGTTAACTGTATAGTTACATTTAAAGGGTGGTTTAGTAAATTAGTTATCCATTTAAAGGCACAGAAAGGGTAAATAGATATTCTCACTTGAACAAAATTGACCAATCATATCAGACCGGTGATGAGTTGGCGTTTTTTTTTTTTTACTGATGTGGATTGATGCTGCTTTAAACTATATTTTGCACATAAACGCTCTCGTAATTTATGACATTACCGGCATCAAACTGGTCTGAATCTCAATGAATGATCCGATCACTCATTTAACAAAGCAAGGGAGATTCTGGCCATTTCTCAGACAAACATTTATTTATTGATCAAAAAAACCAAAGCTCTTCACCAAATCGGGAAATTGTTCAGAATTAGAAACTGAATGTTTAAACTGTTATCTGAACTGATTAAAGGTTTGAGTTGGATCATGGCTTCTCTCTGGAATTTGCAGAAAGGCCTGACACCCTTTGAGCCATAAAACAAAACAACAAAAAAAACTTTCTCCTCATTTGAATGAGTGTTTGGTAGAGAAAAGAAACGGCAGGTTTTCAGTGTTTCAGAAGCACAGAGCACAACCAAAGAACACATTAGTCATTTAAAAGATGCTCCGACACGTATTCACGGCCATTCAGACGAGACCTCTTGAGTTTAACACTTTCATTCACTGGAATAACTGGAGAAGATTCAGGAAGCCTCCCGTGTTTGTTTTGGCCGGCTCCTAAGTCCAGCAAGGGCATTTTCAAGGTACTTGGAAGTGAAAAGTCAAATCTGGGTGTTTGTTGTCACACAAATACGCATTTCACAGAAACCTATAAAACTTCCCTATACCTATGAAGTTCCCATGTTTACCCTGAACATATGTGAAATGTTTCATTTTAACACATGTATGCAACACACTGAATGGACGAGTTGATGTTCACCTGGGTTTGGGTGATGATGGGGACTCCTCCAATTATGTCTGTCCTATAGGAGACTTGTTTCTTGGACCCTACGACGTCTGGCAAAGACTTCTGGTTTTCTGAATTTTGCTGGTTTTCGGACGACTTTGGCACCTTAAGACAAAAAAACAAAAAAAACAAGCTGAAAGAGACAAATGCTCTACAGAATGGTGGTTTGTGGTTATCTGCAGATTAACCTAGACCATGTTTCTCCAAAGTTTAAGCAGAGTACACAAATTTGCATATGCAAAATGTGAGGACAGCGTAACACATTTTATATCCATTTCCTTCCAGCCGGGCTAGGATTTGATGGAGAACAATGGAAGCAGTCCTTTATCCCAGAACTCAGGAACACAATAGAGCATCCGGTCAGTCATGCGCTGACTCACTCAATTCCTTCACAGTCCCTTTTAATCATTTCAAACACAGCAGGAAGAAAAAAAAAAAAAGAAGAGAAAATATGACCAAGAAAGAAGAGATTCACATGGTCAAAAAAAAAAAGGAGAAGCTGCAGGTTTTGTGTGCTCGTGTGACTCACAGTGATCTTGGTTGCTTTGTTGAGGGCGCTGACCCAGTCCACCAGGTCCTGCTGATCGTTGGCCTGAAGGAAGAACTTCCTCATCCCAGCATTGATGACTAACAAATCATAAAAACAGCAGTGGGAACAATAGAAAGAGTGAAATTAACTTCAGGCCCAACTCTCCAGCCACAGTCAGAGTATATTACTGAGAGGCCACCACCTGAGCCACTTTCTTAACTATTGTATCACATATAAATCTAAAGTAGAAAGTGTTAATCTGAGGCTTTAATGGGCGACAGAACAGAGGCGCTGCCACAGGTGTCTCCCATAATGAAAACAAACTGAACTGAGACAAACTAGGTTTTCTTAAAATATCAAAACATTCGTTGCGACAACTAAATATCCTCATATATTGATACTCTAAAGAAAAGTATAAATCCAACAGAAATGGCGTGTTTGAAGCCGACAGGCAGCGCATCAAGACTTAAGCGATGAGAAAACTCCCTTTGCTCCGCCATGAATCATTCAGTTCTGCTAATCAAAGCTCTTTTTTATACCTTCAGTTTTCCTCCCACACCACGGTGATTAATTACATAATAGCTAGGCTAGTAAACCTGCCAACAGTGAGCTGTAAAAGGCACAAGGCAAACTCTGAGGCACAATTAAGATCACTCATCCTGGATGGTTCTTGCATTCATGAGCATGCACAGGTTTTCCTGTTTCCTTCACCATCAACCATATCTTTTGGGAAATCTATGGGTGGATAACTTTGGTTCTAAACCAAACTTTCGTATGTTTTAATCGGCCGCAACTAAAAATGCCCCCCCCTCGAGGAGATGGCTCAGACCAGAAGCACCAACAACGGACGACTGGCTAAACATTGTGCAAGAAAACTACACAATGGAAAAGCTGTCTCACGCTCTCAGAGAGCAGACAGACCGTAGCTGTGTTTCCATTGATAATTTCACTAATTATGAAAGTAAATTCGCTAAATGGAAACAAGCCAATTAAAAAACAAAAAAAAAAAAAAACATATTTTTTGTTAAAAAGGTTTTTGCGCTAGGATGAGGTGGTTTTTTCGGCTGTATCGAAATTGTTGTATTACGCAAAACTGTAGTGTAAACAGTTATTTATTTATTTTTTGAACCACAAGTCACGTGATCAACAACCGGATGTTACTACTGGCGAAAAAGACGACGACAGGAAGTGTTGCATCCATAGCTCTTCTATAAAATCTCCGACTACCATTTCGTAAAAACACAGCATATGTAGCTGCTACCAAGTATAAGGGGCTTGTTGGTGCAACGCCTCAGTAAGACAACGACATCTGGATGGCTGATGATGAGCGCTAGTGCCGTGGCTGAAATATGAAGATCTTATGCACGTGTTTACATTCGTCGCTGCCATGTTGTTGTTTTTTGTTTTTGTTTAGTGTGTCCTGTCTGGCAATGTGGCGTTAAGAATTGTCTTAACGCCAAAAAGAGCCCAACAGATTTTACCTTCACAAGTGGAGCCTTACTGCTTTAGCCACAGTGCTCCGCTTCATTTATATGCAAGAAGCTTTATTAGATTTTATGCTGGCACTACTTCATGTTCACTGGACACAGAAACAGGAAGGTAGAGGAGGGAAAAAAGGAGAGAAACAGATGATACAAAATGCTAAAAGGAAGAAAATGTGACAAAGAAAGGAGGAAAGAGAGAGAGAGCAATATAACATTATCTGAGTCTGCTTCTACACCTGCAAAGACACATATAAAAAGAACAGCAAAACCAACTTGTGTATGTAAGGTTTATCCATGAGAACGAAAGCTGCAATGTCTTTGAAGGAGTTATCGGGTGAACTAATGAACTCACGTGTTATTTTACCAGTATTTTTAATTTTATGGAAAAACAATTGCTAAATTTTTCTACATTAGCAGAAAATTGACAGAATTTTGTGCACATTTGTAATGGAAACACAGCTACTCTCTGCAGAATGTGGTCTAAGTGGACAGAATATGTTAAACCCGTTAGGTCTGATGTTTTGTAAACCCTTCTGCATCATTTTAATGCCGATACTAAAATCTAAAGACCACGTGGTTCCACCGACACCTGCTACCCAAGTTCTGCTGATTATTGAAACTAAACTTAAAACTCGTAAAGCAAAATCATTGTACAAAGTCTTTCTGTTATAAAACCTTATCAGCTTTCTCTATAAAAAAAACAAAACATTTATAATAATAAAAAAAAAAAAAAAAGATAGATCATTCATCCTCGATCTGTGGATTTAGTCCAGCTCAGAGCAGAGTGACACCTCCCTCTAAAGGTGTTTTTACATCTGGGGTGTTTAGTCTGTTTAAATCTAATTCTCATTTGCAAGCCTGAGCCAAATTACTTTCCGTAACCCAGGTTTGTTTTGCATTGTGGGATGCAAACCATGTTTTTCTTAAAGCCCTGTCAAGAAAACTTCTCCAAATTATTCAGCATACTGTGTAGATAATTTTCCCTGGAACAATACCCAGAAACACACTGATGATATGATGAAATTCTCTATGTTTTCTACTAGCTAGGAACACAGCATCTTCTTCCTGTGTCCCCCACGCCCTGAGTTCACCCTCCACTTTGAGTTGTTTGCTTTGTCCCAACTGTGACAGGAAATTCTGCGTTTTGTTTTGAAACACACATTTTTAAACTGAGCCATGTTGGGTTTTTTTTGAACGGACCTTTTAGAATGAAACAAATCGGACCCAACGGGCTTCCTTTGTACAGCTATCTATCCGACCACCTCTCTCTGGTTTGTGATTGCATCAACATCTGACCGATAAACGTTTTCATGTGCTAGTAGTGACTGATTTGGGTTCGCTTGGAGAAGCTAAACTGACTGAAGAAACTACAACTTCAACTCATCGACTGATTCAGAACTACAGGTGTAAACACCCCTTAAATAAATCTGGCTGCTCTCATTTATAGAACCAGATTAATACAATCATACAGCGTTAACCCATTTAAAATATGTTGACCATGTATAGAGGCCATATAGGTCTCTGAGTAACTGTGACTCATGAAGGACAACTAGCTCATACAAACTTTCGAATCTTCATCTTTTTTATTTTTTAATCTCTCTTGAACGCTATAATGGGGAAAAACAAAAACACTAACCCTTGCTCATTGCCTGTTTGTCTTTCTTATGCGTACTCTTCGCCGGAGTGGCCAGAAATAAATTTCTGCACGGTAACACGCGGTGACAATAGACAATCTTTGAATCCTTAAAGTACAGACAGGCGTGACAAATGTGGGGGGGAGGCATCAGTTCTGATTCATCTGTGAAACTATGCACACTGGTGGGAAAATCAGTTAAGCATCAAACACTCCAACCCCATCCAAGTTTCAAAGATCCCCCGATCCCTAACATAGCGTGTTACAAGCACCAGCTAACGTTTCATACACACTACTGGGTGCCTGAGGAAGGGGGTGCAGCAGGACCTGCAGATATCAACATCTGCTTCACAACTGGCCTTTTCAAAACAACTCCAAGCGTCTCAAAATCAAGTCCAAACTACGATGCTGGCATCCTGCTGATACCGTACCAAGGCGTACGGCGCGCACACAGCCAGACAATACGCATTCACACAGCAGCGTCCACGCCGCTGGCCCCTCGTCACACCAATACTTCCTGTGATTGAATTTGAGCAAACGGAGGAGAGGGGCAGGTAAACAATAACAGAAAGGGAAGTTTATTCCTAAAGGACCTGATGATGGTGGCTATTTACTCAACTCTTCTCACTTTCACTTTGCCCTCAAAGGTGTGTGAAGTCAAGGAAAGATCAAGAGACGTGCATGAAAGAGATTTCCCACGGGACGGGAAGATGAGGGATTCAAAAAAAGCGCTGGTCATTGGATAAGGTTGATCTTAGAAAATATAGTTTGATTAAAAGATACTGTTGGATTATGACTGTTTTAAGATTTAAGCTAATGAAAACTATACAGATATGCTTAAATCCATTAAGCTTTAAAAGGTTCACCTACTGATGAGAGCAAGAATTACTCTTTATTTAGAATATAATCATATATGACCATATATAGTCATAAACAGTATACGATATCTTTCCTACATTTAAGTCATTCGGGCCTTTTAAAGGTACGGTACTGAAATGACTGAACCAGTATATAGTGTGTGTTTCAAACATAGAACCGTCAATGCACAGACGACAGAATAGGCGACACACCAGTGTTGTGTCTGGAGCCACCGTTGTCCACCATGCTGGCTCTATCTGAAAAACGCATCTATAATGATGGCGCTCTGATTACCTCCGCCACAGCCACAGACACAAAGCAACAGCCTTGCACTGAACATGCAGCGTTACAGTTTTAGAAAACCACCCTGGCACACAACGAACATGTTTAAATGGTTTTATTTGTCTTTAGAGGCTTTCCGGGACGTATGAGACAAAAAAACCACGTGTTTACAGTAAAAACTCTGCACAGTATGAAACTTCAGAGCACTTTAGTTACACCACAACCGCCACTCGTATTTGACACTAATAGCCTAAACCAGTGCAAAAGGGTCGAGGTGCCCAGCATGAGGAAGAATCCTTTACTGCCTTCATCTCCAGCATCTTTATGTTCAGTAAACAGACAACACTGAACAAGCCACCCTCCTAGGTGTCAACCAAGCATGAAGGGAAGGGTGATAAATAGCACGGTTCTTGCTCAACATCAGACTATTCGCAGCGGGCTCCAGAAGGGTTCTGTTTGTCTGACACTGTATTGTTATTTATAAACCGATTGTATTTTACATGTCGGCCGAACAAGGCAACAGAGAAAGACGCATCCAAATAATGAGAAATGGGAAGTTAAGAAGGTTCGGTTGCTTACTTACCAAAGCAAAACTCTGCTTTGGGCCTCAGCTTAGTGGCATCGCTGACCTAAAGATGGATTAAGCACAAAGTTGGGCCTTCATTTTTAACTAAATCTAATACATTTAAACAATATGAGTAGAATCACATGAGTGGGTTGTAAAGCAAGCCGCTGAGATGCCGTTTTCTTTACCTTCGAGATGTAGGTGAGCTTGAGTGAACCAACACAGTCTGCACCCAAGGGCAGGTTCTATGGAAGAAAAGCAAAAAGGGAATTATACGCGTTAACATAGGGATGTCACCGTCTGATCCCAAGTTTTCGCTCAGGGTACTGATCACATCATTTTCATATTGACTGCCTGACTAAACCCAGCTCCTACTAGTAGATTTTGTCTACTGTTGAGCATATTTCATGGCAAATCCTTATAAATCAAAGCATCTTATTTGCATGTTGCTTGCAAAACGGCATTGTACTTTGCGGCGATAATTTTATTAAATCAAATGCAGGTTTTCTGCAAAGACTCTAAGGCCTTTTCACCCTTTACTATGACTTTCACAGTGAGAGTGGTATAATCTAAGTCCTTCAGCAGATCAGCATACCTACAATGGACGCAGTGGAGACGGTCTACAAGAAGCATTGACAAGACAGGACCAACTTACTCTCTGACCAGATTTGCAACCTGTTGCCTCTCCACCACATACCACACAAACAAAGACAACCTCTACAGACAGCAGGATGCACGTGCCACTGGTTTAGATATGTGGGGGACACCCAGGTGAGAAATTATATCATTTACAAAGCTGAACGGACAAGATCAGGTTCTGGAGGGAGGGCTAAAGAGACGACAAGCTACCATTTTTGGACTGTCTTGTTCACGCTGGAAACGATGGGAGGCCTCGCCACTGAAGTCTGCAGAAAATCCACACACACTGCTTATTTAATCTCACCGCTCACTGGAAAATAAACCACCGGCACTCTGCAGCAGCGCGCCGAACGGGCCCCCACGAGGACATGAGCGAGAGACAAGGAACAAAAGCACATCAAGAAAGTACTTCAACTCCGTGGATACCCTGACTGGGCCTTTGTTAAGGCGTTCGAGAAAACACTCAACTCAGTCTAATGAAGGAGAAAAGAAGGAGTGGAACCTCGTGATTGCATATGTGGCTCAGGGATCCAGGAGGATACATCCCAAGCATTATATTCCAGTGCGTTTTTTTAAACCTAACAACACCTAAGGAGAGTGGTTCAACCAAAGGATAAAGCCTTCAAGCAGCAGCTCAGTGGTGTGGTATATGCAGTCCAGTGCACCAAGGAACGTTCAGACCCGTACACCTGAGAAGCTAAACGGGATGTACAGAAACGGATGGCCCAACACACGAGAGCAAACTCATCAGGTCAGGAATCAGTGGTTCATCTACATCGAGGACAAGGGACACTCGTTTGAAGACAATAATGAGGACATTTTGGACAGGAAAGACCGGAGGTTTGAGAGAGGAGTGAAAGAAGCCATCCATGTTAAATCGTCTAGCAATAACGACGCAAACATTGAGCTGAATAAGGGTGGTCTACAACTTATAAACCTGTTACTTCCAAACATGTTCAGCCCTGAAGAAGCCTTTTGGATCAGAGACCAACCATCTTCAAGAAAAAAAAGAGAGGTTTAGGGCATTGTACTTAAGCTCTTACAAGTGAAATAAGTTAAGAGACAAATGATCAAGGAGTCAGTTAAAAACCGAGCGAACCGGCTAATGCTAGGCTAACAAAATAGCAAAGTGCAGAGAAGACTTTAGCCGTTATGTGTCGGGTCAGGCATATCTTTAGAAGGAGCTATGCGGATCATTCAACATCACTGTGGTTTCTAAGACTAGTTATCCTCAGCGTCATTTTGAGGCTGGCCTCCATAAACTCTGCTCAGAGTAAAACACGTATAGCTGTTAAAAACAGGAAGAATAGGAGAAGCTGCAGCATCCCAGAAAGTCATTGGAGTTTAAAACTAAATGGAGTTAGGGATGCACAGATGTCAACAATATAGCTGTTATAGTCCATAACGGAAGTGTACCTAGGGTAGGGAAATTTTGTACACATTTCCCTACGACACTGAGAAAAATAAATAAATAAATCACTCCCCTACCGACATAGTTTTTCTGCTTCAGTTAAACATCTCATTATGTGATGTCGTGTTATACCATGTGACAAGTCACAATCACCTGCCCAAATACGACAAGACCAAACCCCTCTCCTCCCAAAGCACAAACAGCAACAAGATGGAAATAAACGAGGGACATTAATATCGGTTCAGTTTTACTCATTGGACCAGAGCAGCAGGTACTGATATTTATGCAAAGTTAGTGCATCCCTAAATGTAGAGTTTTTTTTTTAACTGCACTTTGAAACATCAGGATTTTCAAACATATACAGTAAAGCTCAAAATCATTCACAGCATTGGCAGATTTAAGTTTTAAGTAACATAATATTAAGGTTCTGGAGTGACCCAGACAGAGTCCTGACCTGAATGAGACAGAGAACCTCTGTAGGGAGCTAAAGCTAAGAGTGATGGCAATGAGGCTTTCCAACGCCAGACACTTGGAGCTCGTCACCAAAGATAAAGTGACAAAATCCCAGTGGAAACATGCAAAAAAGCAGGTGAACACCTATAAGAAGTGATTGATTAGTGTAATTTCCCACAGAATATTTAAACGAGTATTGATAATTGAACACCCTTTGGGTGAATTCCTTTAAACAAATGACTGTACTTCTGTTTCGGCTGATGCCTGTCATCAATAACTGATTGGAACATTTCTACATGTAAGTACCTCATAAAGTACCTCAAAAAAGGAAGAAAAACTCTGCAAAGTACAACTAAAAAACTATTTCTATGCGCTACTTTGACCATGACTGCGCCCCATTACTATCATTGTCTCTGTTACTGAAACTAGGCGATCCAGATTTAACATCATTAAACTTTAAACTTTTTGTCAATCTATAAAAAGAGAAGGATTTAATTATTTAGCTGTTCTTATGCACTGCATCATTTATGAATATGTTGCATGTAACGACTCTGGGCAACTGAAGCCAATCAAAACCAGCAGAAAGAAAAACTAAATAAACGTGAGTAAAACAAGAGCTTCTCCGAGCCTCATTCTACATGATTTACGGCATTGTTGGCCAACAGCTACAACCCCCGACTTACTCCTGGGCCTAAAATATGCGCTTCCCAATTCTGTCAGCTAGAATTACATAATTACAAGTTCTCCCGTCCCCCGTGAGGCTGCCTGGCAATGGAAACGTTCACCGGGCTTAATTTTGTGCTCATGATGAATGAGCGAGGTTAGCGTTAGGTTACTTTCAGCGGCAGGGTGGCGGATCACCTCGCGGACAAATGACACATGACAGCTGGCTTTCAGCTGCTGAAAAACGACCAAACGCTCCATCACCAGAAACCCTGAACACGTGCGTGTGCAGCTGCGTGAACAATCCCACGAAGAAAAAGAAAAAAAACTAAAGCGCTAAGCTAACGGCAGTAGCTGCGGTTACCTGAGGGTTATCCATGAACCACACCAAGCTCCCCTGCTGCGTGTCCAGGATGAAGTACCGTCGCAGGAACTTGCCGCTGTTCTCGTTCTCCTCGATGTCCAGGAAGCCACAGATGCGGTTCTGTCGGTCCACATAAGGCATCTCGCCGGCGGGACATTCCCCGGCCTAACGAGGCCGGCGGTGGAGGAGGAGGAGGTGACCGGGATCGGGAGGAGTTCCTTCAGGGCAACAGACAAAAAAAAAAAGAGTGGAGGGAGAGAGATTGGTGAGGCGGGAGAGGAGGAGACGAAGGCTTTTCACTCGCCTCCGTGGCGAGTCTTTCTCCCTCCTCCGTTGTGCATCTACTGTGGTCTCGCTGCCACCTGGAGCTCACCAGGCACCAACCGGGGGGGGGGAGCAGATCATGTGACGCAAACCACAGCCCGCCTTTATCCTTTTATAATCAGCCTCACCCACTCTCTCGTCATTTTTTTTTATTCTCTTTTGGCCTCTTTCTTTTTTTTTCTCTCACTGTAACACATACTCAACGCTGTCACTCTCTTTCATACTTCCTCCCCCCCCTCCTTTTTTTTCTCCCCTTTGCAGTCGGCTCCTTTTTCACTCTGCGAGCTCTCTCCTCCCAACTGCTCACTCATCTGATTTGGCAAGCCTCTGTCCAACCCCTGCCGTCTCCTCCCTCCTTACAGCCCGGCACACGGCGAGGATCTGCAATCCTTAACCCGGTTCGGTCCCATCCCCGAAACCGTCTGCATTCTGTTAATCGCCAAACACGAGTCAATGATTGCGGAGGCCTCCGAGTCCCGCAGGGGTGAACGCTCGCATCTCAATGTCAAAGCCTGCGTGGGTGGGTGCAGAGTCCCTGTGGACGTATTGTCGCATCAGGCTGTTTAAGCTGTGTTTTTTTTTTCCTCGGAGCGGGCCTGAAATATGGAAGTGATGTGTGTCGGTGGGAGGCAGGGGATAAAGAGGCTCTTTCTCCACAACATTATGTGCACTGTGTGGGTGGACAGGGGGCAGAGAGGGGACAAAAGGCCTGCTTGTTATGCATGGACTCTCCGGGGCTGCGAGCATCTCAGTCGGTCCCTGCATGCGCCGCAGTCGTCCCGTCTGACACACGGGCCTGAGAAAGGGCCGGCGAATAAGACGCGGCCATCTCAGCTCAGAACGAAAAAAAAAAAAAAAAAACAATCGTTGCAAGAGAGGGAGGCCTAGCGGTGCTGTAAATGAGGTGTGAACGAGTCCTGTTGTGTACGTTTTGGTGTATGATCCTAAAGGTGATCCAGTAGAACCAGAACCAAGAAGATAATCCGGCAAACCATTTACACTACAGTGATTTGAGAGAACGTACATATATGTGTATAAAAACGAACGGCAAGTTTTTAAGTTTAACTTGTTTCCCGTGACGACGATCCCCATTCGCCCTTAGAAGTCTGACTATAAAAGTTCGCCGTCAAAAGTTCAACGCCAGAGCTCCCTGAAGCTGGTATTCAAGTGGGACGTTACCGAGCAACCGTGAATTCAACATGCAGTATGGCTGCCACTCGTGTAGCCTAATCTATCCAATCAGTGTGTGCAGAATCGGCTGGATCCAATATTTTCTACGATACTATAAAATCATGTGCCAGGCATTCAACCTTTGTATTTCGATAGTACATCTGGCCTGTCAGATAGACTTTTACCTGATCTTAAAGCCCAAACAGGATGTTTATCTTTAGCGCCTGAGATGCTCGAGTTCAGGGAGAGCAGTAGGGGCATTGTGTATGGTAAGTAATGGGAGTTAAAAGTGGGTTAATTATAATATTTATATATAGATGGTTGTAATTCTCAGCAATAGAGTCACAATTACTTTTTACTTTTTTACTTTTTTCCTTCCTGATATCATGAAGCTCTGATCCTAATGGTCATGGATATTCGCTTTGACGACTGAAAAGAAGTAGAGGAGAGAAAGGAAAATGTGGGTTGGTTGAAATTAGCATCATAATTGCAATGTTTAACAGTAATATTAGACTATGTGTTCCTCATATATGTGTTCCTCATATTGTGCAGCCCTAAAAATCTATATAAACTGTACGTAACGAGGAAAACATTTGACTCTGATAGCATTGCTGTGTACTCTGATGGCAACGTCGATTAAGGCTTTACCCAATGACCACACCACTCCCCAATTAGCTTTAGCATCTCAGCACTAAAGATATACATTCTTTGTGGCTGTTAAGGCCAAGTAGGAGAGACCAATCAACCAATTAACAGCCATGTTTTTGGACTGTGGACTCCATGCAGAAAGACCCCAGGCTGGGATTTGAACCTGGGACCTCCAGGATGCAAAGCCTACCGACTGTGTGAAACGTGTATTTTGTAGGTAACTTTGCTATAAAAGGAAAGATTTTAGTTTTCAATTCTAAACTGCTACTGACCTGCGTAGTACTTGGGTTCTACTAAATAAAGAGTATATAAATATTATCAAATACTGTTATTGATTCTATTTTTCTGTCCTTTATTAGAACATTTTCCATTGTACTGCAATATTGAAGATGATACAGAGAATTCACCTTTTTAAATCAAGTTTGCGCTGCCCTACTAGTCACAACAACACAGGTTCCCTTTAGGCCACAAGAAAAGAAAAGGAGGCAGAGCTCTACTCCTCCAAGTGTGGGTTCAAAAAACGGTGGCTCCGCTTTTAAGGATTAAAGGGTAAATAGTTTTGTTGCCGTTACTTCATAAGGCTTTTAGTTAGTTAGCTCAGGTAAATCCAAACCTTACCTAGGCAGCGGCTCAGATAATCTTTATAGTGCACGCTGCAGGGAAACACAACCCAAATCCGATCTTTCTGCCCGTATGTGACCTGTATCAGTCTTTCTCATGGCAGTCACGTCACTCCACTGATTCTCACTATACTTCCGCACATAGTATCACCACTTAGCGTAAAGGACCATTGCTAATAGCTATGCTGCTTTCTCCTTACCTTACTGCGTCTCTCTATGATCAGGTTTTATTATTGTCAGCTCCCATTGCACAACAGCTTTCTAATGATAACAAGGTGAGATTTTTTTTTTTTCAAACGAAACTTTATCAAACACTTCTAGAGACGTTTACATTCATCATTACTTCCATAAACAGAGCGCTGCTGTGTGACGTCTCCATCTGTTGTCTGCGCCATCCAGGACGCTTTGCTGTCCTGGACCGTCCAGACAGAAGTCTGATGACGGTCGCATTTAATAGTAGTATGAACGGCCAGCTCAAAAAAAAAAAAAAAAATATCCGATTTCAGCTAAAATAAAAAACGGAAATGAGTATCAAGACCTGCAGTGTGAACGTAGGTCTTGATGCTCGTCTACTAATGGCCCAGTCAGTGTAAGTTAAACACTTCTGTAGGTACACAACGTAAAATAACGTGTTCCACTTTGACTTCTGTAGGAGGTTTTCCACCAAGAAAGCTCTTGGTGGAAAACCCCAAAGTGGTACTGGAGCCACTTCTTGACTGGGTCATTCCATGAACGAGCTGCCATTTTCCACAGCCAGCTTGGTCAAACATGGTTACGTAGATTAAAATGTCTCTACAGTTTCATGCTGTAGTATCTGCAAATATTTTTGGGCCGGATTACAGTTTAGTTTAACAGATCTCGTTATCTCTCTCAGTACATCTACACGAACATGCCCTGATATTACCAGCCTCGTTCTCAGCGGCACGCTAAGACTTGGCTCTGCCAACGCTGAACCCGTCGTTGGGCTCCGTGAGCTGTAGGCGAAGGCGGCTCTTTCCGCTGCCTGACCCAAAAAAACGAAAAGGCTTGGTGGTGATATGGCTGCAGTCTTTCAGGGTCACCGTCTGTTGTGGTGGAACCAATGGAACCGATTTGGTGGAAACCCCCCTCGCCCTTTTCTTTCCGTTACACTCTTTCAGTTTCTCTCTCGCGTAGCATCATTAACTGAGTCTGTTCTGACCTGACCTTGAAGCCCTGTTGCATAGCAAATTATTTTTGCTCGTCTAGATTTTGTATCGGTGCACGCTTCAGCATAACTGGATACCGCCAATCATATCTAATGTGTGAACATGTCAGGAAGACCTTTTGATGAATGCATGGCGTTATTATTAGAAGAGGAAAACAAAAAACACCCTACCCAATAAGACATGTGATGAGTTATCTTCAATTAGGACAATGTGCACTTTAATGCTGGAATAATGAAGATTATGTATTTCTATCATTGTATGGAAAACATATTGTGACTATGAATTTCCCTCATGCTAAGTATTTTTCCAAAGATGTCACTAGGGAACATACATCAAGTCTGTTTTCAAAACCTGTAGATAGCATCCATGATTTCTCTCTTTTGTGGCATCATTGAGGGCGGCCAAAGTCCTGCCAGTCAAAAACTAGGACTGGGCAATATGCACCAAAAATAATATCTGGATATTTTTAGGCAGAATACCTATATACAATTTGTTTTGATGTTTTTCCTTTTCATAAAGTAATGATAAAAAGGCATATCTGAAACAAAGATTTAGCCCAAATGTGTCACAGGCACATTTTTTTAACAAACAGCTATAGATAAATATGAGAAACAGGTGAAAAATAACCTACTGAAATACCTAAAAGTATAATTCTAACGCAACATAGATCATGTTCTTGAAAAACAATATAGTCTCATCTTATATCTCTTTTAGAGAAATCTCGATATTTAGATGATAAAAAGCAATACTTTAATACAAAAATAATATTCAATAATGTAATAATGTAATATCTATTACCTGTCAAATAACTGCATGAATATCAATTTTCCTAAAAAAAGGATTAGTTATGATGAAACTATGAAACAATTAGTGTTAAAACTGTTCTGCAATAAGTAACGGCAATCATTAGAAATGCACCGATCAGGCCAGCCCAGGCCGATATAACAATTCCTATTTTAAAATGTTCTGTGGGTTCTTTGATAGACGTAGTAGTTTTGAACTCAACAGAAAACCGAGGAACAAAACTTTTCCCCATTTATGCTTAAACCGCATGTCCTTAACCTGCGTCTGATTTTTGCTGAACTCAAAAGGTTGATCACAGCTATTTGTTCATGTGTTCACAGGCGAAAACGGAACTCACATTTTATATGTATGAAAACAACCACAGATCAGCCCCAACTGGGAGAAAAACTGACCAATCCTGATCCCTGGCCCATTAATTGGTACTGCTACATAGAAACATGTCACCTGTACTCAGGAGTTTTTTGCAGAACAGACTTTCTGCAGGAAAAGTCCCAGTGAGCTGATCATTTTAGCTTAGCATCTCTGCTTTTCTATTAAGAGAGGTTCTTAGCATGGAGCATTTAAAATGAAATAGAAGGCATCAGAGAAGATAAGCCTTTTTATTACAATTATATTTATGGATACAGAAAAGAAATGTATACATACTGTATATGTATACGATGGTCTAGCTTAGAAATAATGAAGCAGGAATAAGACGCTGGTATTTTGTTCCTACCCAGCTTACATGTAACAAATTCCTGCTTAAAGGAATCCATCCAAGAACATGTTTTAGAGCTTGCTAGTTTCCCAGCTGTACTCATGTCAGACTTAAGCTGAATGTTTTTTTGTTTTTTTATGTCTTTTGTAAAAAAACAAAAAAAAAAAAAAAAAAAAACATGATCAACTAATGATACTACCAGTCTCTCCTTACAGGCACATTTAACATGCGGCTTGTTCACAAGCTTATAGTTTCCTTAGAAGTTCTGGACTGTATCGTTAAAAAAAAAAAATAATAATAATCTAAAAAATAATTAGATTCTCAAGACTGAGAAGCTTTTGCCAAGACTAAGTGATTAAAAACGGTGATTTATGAATCGACACCACATAAAAAAAACAGTACCAAACAGACAGCTATCAGAGGCACAGAAAGTGAACGAGGTGAACAAGTGATTGAAGCTGTGCGTGAATCACATTCAGGGAATTATTTTAGTGCAACAGTTTCAGAGGAAAAAAAAATGTAACGTCATATTTATTTCCCATTTGTAATCCAGGGCGTGATCACCAACACTTTTGCCGTATTTATGATTCATTTTGGCTGACTGCATGCGGGACGCCTGTGAGACAGCGCTGAGGGAAGTAGGAACTCCCATAACAGCTCTCACTGCTGCTTCAATATAGTGACTCCTGAACTACTGGTGCTTTCTTAAAGTTGCCATTAACACAGGAAAAAGACGATAAGACTTGTTTCAAGTCACTTTTGGACAGAAAGTAGCGAGAGGGGTCTGAAAAGTTGCTAAATATAGCAAAAAAAGATGATAAATGGGCAACACTGGACTGTCCTCTCTAGTTTTCCTTCCCTCCTGAGAACGGCGCAGCACAGTAGTCACTAGCAGCTTCACAGCCAGACACGGAGGAGCAGTGGGGTTGGATTTTTAAAATAAGAAAAAATTTAAAGTTTCATGATATTTAAATTAATTTCAAACTTTTATTGTGGTTAGTATAAGTGCACAAATATAGGCTATACATAATATAGGTTATATATTTATCCCATATGCTTTACATTGTTTTAACTTTTTTTTTTTTTTTTTTTTATACTTCGTTCTGAAGGTGTGGGTGCTTTTATAGGAACACCAACAGGAGGCCGCTTCAAAAGCAGGGAGCGGATCATGGCGCAGTGCAATCTGGGTAAATAAAACAGTAATTGAGCAATAATACTAATGAAGTAACTCATACTGGCAGGATTCTTGCCAGCGCATTTCAGTGTAACGGCGCATTACGTTGAAATTGGACCATTACGTGCCAACGGTGCGACACGGATGTCTGAGAGCAACAGAGAAAGGTCAGTAAAGCTCTTGAACGGGCATCGGCGCAGTTGTAAACCTCCTGGACAACACAAGCTAACGCTAGCTGCTGTTAGCTTGACGAACAGCGCAGTGGCGGGGTTCAGTCGGGGCTACCCAGTACATACCCAGTACAGGTAAAGCTCTGAAGGAGGGATGTTATTAAAAACTAGAGATGCACCGATCAGCGCTTTGTGGCCGATATCTAATCCTATTTTACTCCCCCTTCCAGCTGCACCACGCAGCGCTCGGCTGCTTTAACGCACGCTGAGGCAGTCCTCTGCGTCCGCTGATGAAGTGTGCTCATCTGGCACACTTGCCAAATACAGCACTGCGTTCGCACGGGTAAAACATGTCGTTTTGTGGAAAAGGAAGTTGTGCTGTGTTGTTGTTCTGTTTCTTGGCGCGGTGCCGTCACAGGCGAGGGGCTGGACAGGTTGGTTGAAAGGTTTGGTTTGTCGGGCCAAGTGCAGCGTGAAAGCGGACCGTACCAGCTGGACATGAGCAATTTGGTCCCCAATAGAACCGGGTCTACTGGACTGTCAGGTGTGAAAGTGACCTAAGGTCTAAAAAGGGATCATGGATTATTTGATAATGAAACCTGGCCATGGTCCTCCTCTGGTTCCTTGTGTTTACTTGCTGCCAAATCTTTCTGAATTTCATACCAGCAGACACAGCCATACCCAGTACAGGTAAACCTCTGAAGGAGGGACGTTATTAAAAACTAGAGATGCACCGATCAGCGCTTTGTGGCCGATATCTAATCCTATTTTACTAAAAGATTGACCTCAATACCAATTCGGGTTAATTGGGATATTGCTTTGAAACTTGCAAAAGCAGAAGATGCAAGACAATTCACAACATCCTCTCTAGCCTTGGTGTCATGAGCAGTCACTGATTATTTATACGAGGAGCACCTCCTGTGAGGGAGCAGTTGCCGGTTTTACTTTTATTTTTAAAAGGAGGACAGAACGAATATGAAGTTTTAAACCAGCTTATACTAATGATTAATGTTGCTAGTATTACTAACGGATCCATTTTCATCTTCCCAAGTCGTCCTCCTTCCTCACCCAGCAGTGGTGCAGACGCTCCCCTCAACAATCATCGCTGGAAGTTACAAACTCAGCTAGCGTGGTGAATAAATCCACAGACAGGCCCTCGCAACAGTCTTTAGCCGACAAGGCAAAAATGTGATTCGACGGCGATGAGCCCCGACTACGGCTGCACGATATCAGAAATCCTTGTGACGGGGAGAATACTTTGCACATTGAGGAGACGATGATACCAGTTCCAACATATTCCTCCTTTCTGTGACCTACAGGATTTTGGCTAGTATCATTTATGTCCGGTGTGAGCGCCGCAGCATACTGTGAAAGGAGAGGAAATCTCGACGGGTCAACTTGTACGATCTGTAAAAAGGTCTGCGAGACAGTCAACAGGCTGCCGGCCTTTCCTAACCCACCACGTTCCATCGCGACGGATTTTGAAAGTCCAAACGGGACAAAAGAGAGCGCCTTTGCTGTACTTTGTCCAGCCTTCCTGTTATCTGCTCAAATGCTCTCTGGCTAGTAAGCCTTAATGAACAGCAGGCATGAAAACACATTTTCCTTTCAAATAGCCGACTGGATCTTTGTGTTTTAACACCTCAAGTGTACTAAAAACAGCTACCTTTGAGTCTCCTTCCCTCAATAACAGCTTCCACACTGAAGAGGGTTGCCTTCAATGTCACCTGATAGTGCTTATTGACCAGATTTTTTTGTGTTCCCAACCCTCCGGTCATGGCTTATTTGACTAATTCTTGTCACTAGCCGATTTCTAGGAGAATCCCTACTAAAAACATGTGGATTAAGAAAGGGGGGGGGGGGATTATGAACATACTCAACAAGCGTACTCAAAAGATCTTGAATCAGTGCTGATTGCAGCATATTAATGTGATATTTATCATGGTAAATGGGGGCATTTGGACTCAAAAGGCAAAAAAAAACAAGTGGAGAAACCCATGAAGGTGTAGCAGAGACAGCTGAGTGAAGGCCTGGCTCTCTGGAGGTCATCCCCTAGGAGTGGGACAGGTGGTTTCACTTCAGCTTTCTGCTCATAAACCAACTTTTAATGGAGCAGATAAGGCCAGCAGGTTTGTTAACCATTACAGAAGGCCTCTTTCAGCTGAAAGGGGAGGCTTTCGCGACCAAACGAGGATAATCAGGATGTAAAAACTTCACACGGGGTTTCTATTAAAAACCAAAAAAAAAAAAAAATACAGTCTCTATGCCCACGAATTCCCCAACCCAAGCGAGAGCAAGTATCGTGAGAATGAGAGGGAGCTAGTCTGAGGCAACGTTTGACGTTTTATTTCGCCGCAACGCGTTAGCAACAGCGTTAACAACCAGATATGGTCCAGGTTAGCTTAGCGCTCCGAAAACACGACAGGTGACTCGCAAAATACCCACGGCTGGTGCGAACAGCCCACCTAAAACTGCGTGGGGAATCTGGAGAGGCAACTAGGGCTAGCAGAGATGACCGGGGTTAGCCCGCTTCGGGGGGGAGTTTAGAAGCAGATTTACATGTTAAAAAAAACACTAGAAAATGTTAGCTTAGCAGCTTTTGTAGTGATGAAAAACAAAGTTTACCTCCCAGTGTTCAGCTTCCTAGTAAGCGGACGCGGTCCCGGGGGTGTTGAGCGTGTCCTCTGCGCCGCAGCCCATCTCAACAGATCTAGAAGACAACAGTCATTCTGCTGCGAGGAGACTGACAAAGATCGTCTGTTGCGAAGATGGTGTATCCCCTTAAAAAAAACGCAGACAGCCAGATGCTGTGTTTGACTGGACTGGGTCGGAACAAGGACCGAACTGGACGTGTCCGTATTCCGAAATTGAAACATATTTGTACATTTGTGTAGACATTTGTACATTAAAGTTAAGGGACCCAATTTCCAATTTGTACATATTACCAGGAAAGGCCACGTTAAGTCATTCCAGGAAGGAAAACCTTCCAACAACAAAACCTCCATTATGGGTGTGTGTTTAAAAACATAGAGACAAACTGTTATCTGCCTTTCCTGTTTGTGAGTCATTACATTTTGCACACTCATAAATACTTAAGTACAACACCTACTTATGTAACATACACAAGCTGCTTTACAAAGACAGCACAAAAATTTAAATATGACTAAATATGAGCATGATTAAAAAGACAAAAAGCTAATTTCCCGATCCAGCCAATATATATATATATATATATATATATATATATATATATATATATATATATATATATATATATATATATATATATATATATATATATATATAATTTACTAAATCCTATTATTAAGGTGATAACATATTATTTGTAACATATTATTTGTATTTGTACTTGTTCAACCGGTTGAGGACAATGGCTCTTTATGTCTGGATTGATTTGTTTATTTGCTCCTGGTTATGAATTGGATCTGTTTGTCTCGAGATAACATTTGCTGTAAATTGGAGAATGCTACAGAAAAAAATTGAACACAGTAATTCAATTTGTGATACAATTCTTCTGTTGATGTCGTTTTGTTTGCATTTAATATTACTTACCTATATGCACAGTTCTATATGTACTCAATATTTCATAATTTTATTCATATGGAATGGCCATTTTTTTTATCTCACCAACACAGTGTAAAAGCTTTGTTTGTTTGTTTGTTTGTTTGATTCTGGTTTCCATTTTGATTCGCTATGATGCTTGAACAGTTTCAATGTGCAACATGAAAACCAAAAATAGACTAGAGGAGAGGTAATTTAAAAATGGATTGGAGTGAGACGTCTTAACACTGTTATCCTCTTCGAGCTGATAAATGAACGACTCCTCCATGTTGCTCCGTGGACGTCACGCTTCGTGACAGGAGTGGAAACTTAGCGACACCTAGTGTTTAGAATCTGAGGTCACGTTGTTTCGCCACACTTTCTGCCATTTTTGCTTTCGCTTTCAGTCATTTTGTCAACTTTTTTAGATTCCTGAGTATGACTAACATGCCTTATTACAGCGTCTAAAGTTATAAAGTGATAATCCAGCAATTAGGCCGCGAGGGAAATTTCCCAGGCGCAGTTTTTTTTTTTTTTTTTTTTTTTTTTTTTTGTAACATGTCAAACTACAATCTTTAAAACCCAAAAGACAGTTATCAGTTATATCTATTCACAGGCGTCGACTAAAAAAAATAAATAAACATTAATATTACATTAATATCAACAATATTAAAATGAACCCAAGATAAGTTTGAGTAGGAGGGGCTGTGTGACAACCAGATGTGGATGAGGAGAAGTTTCACTCTGCCGCACCACTCCTGGCGGGCTGACGGAGGACGCGACCATGGAGGATGAAGAAGGGGACACCTACCCAGAGATGAGGCGCTTCGCCCCGCTGCTGCCCTTGCCAAGGCACCGCTCCCAAAGTGACACCTCGGGATTTCGCTCCAGAGTGATGTGCAGGCTCCGGGGGGCCCGCTCAGGTAGGGGACTGCCTGACTCCTGTTCGGACATAAGCCTCAGTTATCATGATAGACAATAATATATTTGGACATGACGGGGCCGATAGGGTCCATTTGATTTTTGTAATATTTTTGCATTTACACTCCTCCGTGGGTGTCTTTCCATTTGCTTTTGCAAGCATCTATCTATCTATCTATCTATCTATCTATCTATCTATCTATCTATCTATCTATCTATCTATCTATCTATCTATATATATATATATATATATATATATATATATATATATATATATTCAAAGATAGCAACTCTATATGTCTATAAAAAGCATCACATGTTTTTGCATTAACTTTATGACACACCCATCTTAAAACTTAATTCTCTCTTGTTTTAATTTTATTTTTTATTTTTTAATGTTTAATAATCAAGGTACCATAATCGTAAACACGCTGGCTGAATGATGCCACTTGTGCACACTTTTACACTGGAGAGTTGTACGTGTATATGTGTGCATGGAGGCAGCAGATTATCAAAACATATAGGGTCCAGCGGAAGGGTATCAAAATGGCTTCAAGTAGACAGGACAAATGCGCCCAGCGGTGTAACGCCTCAGCCATGGTGTTAACCACCTGTTTGTCCTCAGCATCTTTCTTAAATGTCAGTGTGACAGTTTAGCAGCCCTCATGGCTGCAGAGCGCATACCGGCCTGTGTACTGTTTTAGTGGTTAAAACCACTTCCTGGATGCCATCTCCACCACTAGCCTCATTTTGCAGAAGTGCACCCATTTAACCAGCATTATGGGCAGGCTGATACGCCGATGATACGCTGGTTTCCCTGCGGGATCTTCCCTGTCCTGCAAGTCTGATTAATCTGTCGTGGGATTATTGTCGCATTGGAAGTCGTGCTTCTTCAGCTCGTCTCACACAGGAAGTATTGGGTGTTTATATTATAGCCGTAATTACAGGAAATGGTTGCAGAGAGGAGCGGCTAGGAAACCAAAAGTCTAAAGCTATTTGTTGCTCCTGACAATCGGCTGTTAGTTTGAACCTCAAAAGAATAATAAGTGTAAACCACAGCTGCAGATGCTTCTCACTCATGTCTTCATGTAGAGTCCCATCAGGTTATTCCTGTCTGCTTCACCGTTAAATGACACGGGCTGAGATCAGAAATGTCATCTTGATCTTCATTTTTGAAATGTTGACCTCTGTCTTGACGTTTGCCATCGTTAAAAAAAAAACCAAAACTCTGAGCAATGTTTAAAAAATAACTGAAGGGGGAGCTATTTCCCCATCATACTCAGTGAGACGTTTTTGGCACGTTCGTAACTTAAACTGCATATTCAGTCAATTCAGTTCGGTATATTAA
This sequence comes from Fundulus heteroclitus, assembly GCF_011125445.2. Lineage (NCBI taxonomy): Eukaryota > Metazoa > Chordata > Actinopteri > Cyprinodontiformes > Fundulidae > Fundulus > Fundulus heteroclitus. The sequence continues at coordinate 29,958,024 of NC_046382.1, read as the reverse complement.
TAGAAAATAAAAAACGCAAATATAATCATTACTCATATTTCAAGTGTTTATTTTGATGATTACATGTAATGGAACCTCATTATTCATTATTCCCGGACACTCTGGACATCAAATGACAAAACGAATCTATTGAAACGTATGAATCCATGTACAGTAAATAAAATCAGTACTTGGTGCTTCGCCTGCACAAATTACTGCATCGATGCAGCGTGCGTGGAGGACATCTGAGGCGTTAAATAAGCCCAGATTGCCATTGTAGTCGCTCGTCTGCGTTGTTTGCTCTGGTGTCTGTCGCCTTCCTCTTTTACAGTTGTAGCCCTTGTCCTATATATGTCTATGTCTATGTGGTTGCTCTTTAGGTGCTAATTACTCCAGCTGCAGTCCGGGCACCGGGCATCTCTCCCAAACTCTTGGATGTTTTTCCTTCCACTCAAGTTCCCATTAATACATTTGCTGAAAGCCCTCTTACCAAGTCCTGCTGCCTTTTGTAGCTTTTGTGCCCTCGCTGTAGAGCACAGGTGTCAAACTCAAGGCCCTCGGGCCAAATCCGGCCCGTCAAGGTAAATTATCCGGCCCTCGAGAGCCAAAAAAAAAAAGGCATAAATCCTTTTAAAGTGTATAAAGTGGCTAAAACTGTGCCTCCTGTAAGTGTAACTCACCCCAATATCAACTTTTTTTGCAGATAAACTGTATAAACTGGGCCTAAGGGTGCTACTTTTATGTTACTGTGCATTTTTTATACTACTGTGAGAACTGGAATGAAATTATAAAATAAAAATTATCGTCTCTACACATGCAAGCGGCCCTTTTAATGACTTCATGATGCCAAAGTGGCCCTATATAGAAATTAGTTTGACACCCCTGCTGTAGAGGGTGTCAGTGACTGTCTGCTGGACACACGTAAATGATAGATGGAATGAATTTATATACCGCTTTTCTAGTCATACGGACCACTTGGAGCACTTTACGCTCGAGTCGTATCCACCCATTAGCACTTGCTAACCGGCACACATTCACACACCGATTAGCAGATCGGTTGAAAACGTCAGGTTAATTGCCTTGTCCAGGGGGACATCAGCTGGAGTCGAACCAACCTTATGACTGTAAGGCGACTCTTCCACCTGGCGAGCCACAGTCACCCAATCAATACCTTGTGTTCCTCATAACAAAAACATAACATTTCTGTGTTAGAAATGACTGTTTTGATCTTAGAATTAAAAGCACTGTGAGGAACTAGGTTTAAGGTTTTCATTGGTTGTAAGCCATGATCTTTCAATTGAACAAATAAATGGATTGATACAATATGCGTTTTAAATAACATCTTTAACCAAACTTTTGCTTAATATTCTAATCTATGTAAATATATTCTATATAAGGGTTGAATAAGTCTGCTTAAAACTACCTTCACTACAGCAGTTTCTAAGTTCAAGGGATTCCTATTTGTAAGAAAATATGGGGGTATCATCTACTATGCGAAAAAATTTTTTTTACTGGGACCATAAACTCTCTTAACACCTTACATCTAATTCTATGAAGGCAAGCTCTAGCAGTCAGCAACCAGCCCTGTCTGATAGCCACCAGTTCTGGTCACTGTGTTACCAAACAGGACTCTCTTTGTGATGGGAGTTAATTGTGGGCCTTTGCATTTTCACAGCATGGAGTCTCAGTGGCTATGCTCTCCGTAATCTGGACTCTGTGCATCCAAGGATTCTTATTTGGACTCATGTATCTTTGAATATTGTTAAATTTGACTGCTTTGATTCGCTCCAGCATTTGCTGGCTTTATGTGGCGTTTTTCTAATAAAGTCTCCACAGTCCTTATGCTCAGGGGGCCCAAACCCCAACACAATATTTTGTTGCCACCCTTCTCTGACCAAGAGTCCATGGAAATGTCAAGTAGTTGTGCTCTGACAGCTTTCCTGTATCCAGCCAAACACTGGTCCTCTCACAGAATATAATACACCTGCTGATTTCTAAGCACGGGTGGCCTTCATATATTACATAGGAATGCCCATGTTCAAATCTGTGCAGGCTAGAGATGTTTCTGTTCACTGGTTTAGTATGTATTGTTCAGAATGCCCAAGAGAACCAGGCTGTGCAGCTTTATTTGTTAGATCCTGACTTAAAGTTCAGCTCCTTCTTTCTAAATATGTTCCTGTAGTTTGAATTGTATGGACAGTTTTTGTCTGTCGTTGCTTGTTGCAGACGTCCTTCTGCCATTCCTGACGGTTTAGCTTCATTAGTTCAATATTTGTCCATCTTGAATTTTTAAGAAATCCTCCTGTCTGGTGATTTTATTTCGGTCAGGTTTATATCAGTGTCAGAAGATTTTAAGACACTATGTTGCTTTTAATTTTTGTCAAATTATTGACAGTCCTACTGGCCCTAGTTCAAAATATCTAGACCAATCATCTCTTCTTGATCTTTTCATCACCTACATGCCACATAAATACTAGGGGTGTAACAATACATAGATCGATATATTGATTGAATGATCAATGATCCAATTACATCAGTTCAAGATAAAAATATCGACCCATATCATAATTTTAAGATACGCCTTTATTTATGCGAGCAGAGTGGAGTAGCGGAAACGTGCTAGGCCCTCAACCCAGCGAGCGATGAATTGAAACCATCCTCTGCTATGCAAGGTCTACCACAACCTATTTTGGGGGGAGTGGTGGCCTATTAGTTAGAGCATTATGCTTGTGTCCTGGAGGTTCTGGGTTCAACTCCCACAGATTGCCACTTTGGGTCCCTGAACAAGACTCCTAACCCCAGATTGCTCCCCAGGCACCGCACAGGTGCCTGGGGAGTTCGCATTTATTTATATATATATATATATATATATATATATATATATATATATATATATATATATATATATATATATATATATATATATATAGGCTGTTTATATATATAGGCTGTTCGCATATATATATACAGACATATTTCTTAGCTCTCTTTGACAATTTCTTATCTCTCTTTGACAACTAGCCTCAATCACGATACATGGATCACAGCTTTTGTACTCCCCTTGTTGAAAGGACTGTTAAACAATTATCATCCTATTTCGATTAGCCAAGGCTTTTGAAATACTGGTAATGATCCCCTTAAAGAATATTTCTGTGGGGCAAACATCTTGTCATGTCATCAGTCTGGTTTCAGGAAACAGAACAGACACAAACTCTGCCTTACATAAAAGCAATGAAATGTATACCAACAGAGTTTGTTAAGACTTATAAGTGCCTTGGTATGGGAACTGAAAACAAGGTTTCATTCAAGTCACATATTTAGCATGTTTTAAAGAAGTTAAAGATCAAACTTGTGTTTTTCGTCAGAAGTAGATCTTGATTTTCTTTCAGTGCAAAGAAGCATCTCATTTAAATGACTTTCCTGCCTGTTTTAGATTATTGTGATGCCACCTCTCTGCATATGCTGTCTATCACTGGGCATTACGGTTCACAACAAGGTATAAATTGCTCACTCATTACTGTGCCCCTATAGTCTCGGGTCAACTGGCCATCATTATCAATCTTTAGATGCATGCATTAGTACATTTTCATTTATAAACTATCCTTGGACTGTTCCTGCTCTATTTATCCTCCTAGATGTAACCTTGACAGCCCAGACTCAGATTTTGTTGTCAGGACTTTATCTCCCGCAGTTCTCCATTAGTACAATCAGGACTTGGATGGGGAAATAAAGCATTTTGTTGCTCTTCAACTTAGACCACTCTTCAGCAGAATCTGAAACTATTCATGCTGATTTCTCAAGGACAATTTAAACTTTTTTTAAGACAAACTGAGAAATCTTGCTATGAAACTTGCTCATATTTTCAGGTACATAATATTTCATTGGCTTATTCAATCTGAATGGAACATTTACATTTTTTGCATTGTTGCCCTGTTTGTAACTTTTCTTTGTTGTTTATTTTTTGTTTCATCAAAACAGGTCTCTCGTAAATGAGATCTTCGATCTCGATGAGAGCACCTGTATAATAGAGGATTAAAAAAAAAGATCTTTGGCCTATCTTATAAACCATTTTTTTTAAATTGCTGCTGCACTCAAGATGCAAATTTAAACACTGCACAATATAATGTAGCCAGCAGCAATATTTAATTGTTATTTTGTGTGCATTAGAAAAGATGTGCTCACATTAATGTTCATGTTTTCAATTGTGATGATTGATGAGGTAGATGGGTTTTTGCTGCTCTTTCTAAATAACAGATTGTCCTCCAGATGGTTGCTTTCCATAGACTTCCATCTCTTGCTAAGATATGGGCGAAAATGCGGAAATAAATAAATAGAAGAAGTTGATAAAAAAGACCAAAGAAATAAGAACAAAAGTACAAAAATATAACAAAAAAGGGAGCTGGAAGACAGGCAAAGAGCAAAAACAAAAAAAAAAAAAAATTGAAAATAATCCAAGCAAAAAACAACACAAAAACGATCCATGGATGTGGTGATTAAGTAGGAGGAGGAGAGGGCTGTAGAAAAGACAAGAAGACAAAAAGCAACACCAGGAGGTCTGTTCCTTTCGGGTATCATTCTCAAAATAACGTTGATTACGGCCCCTTTGAGTCGGCAATAACTACTTGTTAAAACATTGTGTTGTGCAGATAGCAGCTCTTTACCCCTCACCTCCCACGCACAGTCTATCCTTAGCCTCCGTTGGGGCTTTTGTTAAAGTCTCAGAAATAGAAACTCAGCTCTGAAACAGAAATCTTATTAAACTATGAAGTTTTAAGTGTGTTTAGCTCACAGCCCAGCTCGAAATCTTTTATCAAGTCAGATAGTGTATCACTTTGAGACATCTATATCACATATACAGTTGAAACCATATTTTAATATACAGTCAATTAGGTTTACCAGTTTCTTTTTAAGTGCCAGACTAATAAGGGAAAATTCACAGGTTTCCTATGCTGATTAACAATTTGTGACAGCACCAATTGATGGTGTCACCGTTTTGTTTCTGATGAATTTACAATAGTTCAGTAAAAAAAAAAGGTACACTTTTGGATGCGTTTCAAGCAAACACACTGCTTCTTTGTGTGACATCCTTGAAAGATCAAAAGTGATCAACCAAGACACCAGGAAGAGAACTGTGGACCTCCAAAAGCCTGGTTTCTCCTTGGTTACATTTCCACTGATGCATATAAACATATAAACACCACGCAGACGTCCAGCTTGAAGAAAAAGGGGGAAACTTGTAAGCCCTCGAACATAATTTCTGTTGTGAAGTGGCATCATCCTAATGTTGTGGCAGTGCCATGTTGTGGGACTGGTGCCCTTCACAGACATATGGCATCATGAAAAACAGAAAATTGTGTAAAGGGCAGTGTTTTTTGTAAGGAACCAGCATCGCCCATGATGTTAAAGCTTGGGCTCAAATGGGTCTTCCAAATGGAAAATGACCCAAAGCACGCATGCTTGGGTTAGAAAGTGGCCAAAGGACAGCAAAGTCTATGTTTTGCAATTGCCGTCACAAAACACCTGATCCAAGATAAGATTAAATACTGTTGTGATACTTTGTTTGTTTATTTTTACCTTCAAGATGTAGTTAGTGATTTCTGTAACTTCATTCTGATTTAGTCAGATATCTTATTTCTGTTAGATTTCTTGTCTACCTGTCAGCAAGCTTTCTCTCTGTCCCTCAGCTTATCACCCTCATGTTGTTCCCCTGTTGCTTGTTCTTGTAATTACGTTCACCTGCCCTCCTGCCCTCCTCTCTGTTATGTCCACCCCTATTTAAACTCCCGGTTCCTCTCCTTCTTCGTCAGATCGCTAAGTTATGCTAGCGACCATTGAGTCACCACCTGTTTATTCCCTGCTACATGGCTCTTTAGTGTCTGGTCATTTTCTAAAAGTGTAATCTTTTCGTCGTTCATCATCTCATGTGGCTTCCTAGCGCTTGTCTGCACTTTGGTCCAATTCCCACTTCACGAAACATCAAAGGTATAGCTTACTAATCCCACATAGGGGACATTTTGGTAGACATAGCAGCACAAAGGAATATAAAAAGGCCAGATGAAGTATTATAGAACTGTTAACACACTAGTTACTGTATAGTCAATCAATAATTATTACTTACAAGTGAATAAATTGAATAGTCTGAAATTAAGTTTGGTGCTGTGCTATTGCGCATTCTTATGGCTAATGGCACAAATTAATCTCCAAAGTGCTTTGAGGCTCGGGGCTGGATATATCTGTGGCTGAAGAGGTCCTGAGCTGCCTCAGGTAAGCATAAAGAGGATCAGAGGGGTTGTCCAGTTCCATCCGCACCACCAAGCTGGGCTTCCTCGCTAGCTTGTCCAATTTGTTGCCATCACAAGCCCCAATACGACCTTCCCAGCTCACCACAGCAAAGAGGATTAGTGGCATATCTGGCATCATGAGTTAAGTGGGGCACAAAATCTCAAAAACGATTAGAAGCAACAACTTTTTTTGTGAAGTATACAACCTGACTTTCAGCATAAATTAACAAACTAGAAATGCCCTTTTATAAAAGCTATATGTAATTTAATTTTTATACAGAAAATTACAAATAAAGGGTCACTCATATTATTCATTTATTGAACAGAAAAGATTCACATCAATTTTTCAATGAGCTAGCCAGGACAACCAACACGAGATTAATATTTGATTTTAGTTTCCATTTTTTTATGTTTTATTTTGTTTCAATTTTCATACATTTTATTCCAACTTTTTTTTTTTTTTTACTTGTTTTTATTTTCTAATGATTTAATCATGTAAATCACTTTCCTTGTCTTTGTACTGAAATGTGCTACACAAATAAATTTGCCTTGCCTAGATAGTTGCACACTACGTGTGCAATTCCAGTATTTTAATTGGACGATCTGAGCTTGGGGCCACAGGATTTGTGCCCCACATCTCTCTACTGAGAGCCTGTTGGGCATGCACGCTGTGATTTCAGATGTCTATTATTTAAACAAACGTTGGTTGGCTGGCCCCAATATCAAGGCGCCTCAAGAGGATTTCGCCTACTGAGCTTGTCAGTATTCTGGCAGACTTAGACATATAGACACAAATGTTTACAACAGAATTTTATTGGTAAGGGAATCTGTCTTTTTTGTAACATTACACTATAAAGAACGATGCTGTCCCACTGATTATTGTGAACATAGAGCTCCACAGTGACATCCAGTGGGGCTTGGCCCCACTGGCCCCAAATGTAGAGGCGCCACAGAAGAGGATGACACTGACCACTACAGATTGGTAGAACATCCGAAGCAGGCTGGTGCAGACATTGAAGGACTGAGTCTCCTCAGAGCAGACAGCTCTGTCCTGTCCTGTAGAGGACTTCAGTGATATCTGTCCAGTCTAGTTTATTATTGAGTTGCAGCCCTTGTAGGTATCCGCGATCTCTATCCCCGTCGTTTCTTATTACAGCAGGGGTGTGGAGCCTCTTGCTGCGCCTCAAGTCCACCTCCAGCTCTTTGTTTTTTCTTGTGTTGAGCTGGAGGTGGTTACTAGCTGTGTTTTCATCCAATTCTCGTGAACGTTTTGAGCAAAAAGAAAATGCAAATCAGATGTGTTTCCATCTACAGGTTTGTAGCGAATTAAAGCTATAGTTGGTAATCTTGGTCAGAAACACCTTTTGTTATACTGGGTAAAAACATCCATCCATCCTGAAAGTAGTCAATACATTATGTATTTAGAAAAAGTAGGTTAAAAAAACAATCTCTGTAAAAACTCTAACCAATCCCTGTTCTTCACACCAAAAGAGCCGGGATTTGTCAAAGTTTTGGTCCTGCTCTCACTCACTCTGTCCCTCGTGTTTCAGGGAGAGCCAATCATTCTGATACATTCACCTAACGCAGGGGCCTGCACGTTCCTTGTTAGTTTCCGCTTGCTGGCTGCGCATGCGTGATTCTAGTGTTTTGGTTAGCTTGCTTAGGTGTTAGCTGTTCATGGTAGCTCTGCTATGTGAGGGCAGGCCACCAACAGAACAAAAGGTCTGGCAGGCTGGGCAAACCAAAGCTGGGAGCATCAAACAGGCAGTGGTGGCTGGTGACTACATTGAAGAGAAAAAGAAGCATTTTTAATTCTGCTGCTTGCTTATTTACATTCTTGGGTCCTATTGTCATGAAAACTACAATAAAGATGCTTTTAAATCTTAGGTTTAGTAATCACGTTAATGTTTATTCAGTCTGTCTGTTTTTAGCAGATTGTGCACATTTAGTTCACATTTAGTTTTTAATGATCTTGCAAGGTAGTGGTGTTTTTGTTGTCTCCTTCTATGGGGGTGGGAGCTGTTGACATTGAGGAGCCAGTTGTTATATCTTCTGGCTCGTCGTGAATCGCCTCGGCGGACTCCTTGAGAAGCCAAAGTCTCACCTATGCCATTTGTTTCCCCTCCATCTGTCTATCAGTAACTCTGTGGTTACTTACTAAGCCATTAACTCTATTAATATTTGTAAAAATGCCTCAGCAGCAGATGAGCAGGATGTTAACTCTACTCTGCTCAGCCCCCTATAACGGTGTGCTCATAAGAATAAGTGCGTGTTTGGGCGTAATGGAAATGCCGTGCTGACATAGTGGGTTGATTTGAAACGCTGGTGCTGCGGAAGACGAGACAAAAACAGCAGCTTTAAGCTGTTGACATATTAGGAAATCGGTGAAGAGGTTACATGAGCGGCGTTAAAAGGGAAAAAGAGAAAAATAATAGAAGTAGGGAATCTGGAATATACAGTTTAAATAGAGCAATCACACTGACTGATGAAAGGGAAGTTGCTCTGAACTTTACTGCATATAGCTGCTCTTATGCAGTCGATAACCTAATGGTTGTGTGGACATTATGTCTGTCTTACTTTAGATGGTGTTAGAGTGTTCACATCAGCTCTCTATCACACCGTCCCCCAAACACACACACACACAAGCATGACATTTTTTGTCTCCAAATATTTAACACTAAAACCGCAAATCAACCCTCCAAAGATGCACCTTAACATTTTTACACGGAGTGCATGTAGTTGCAGCGAGTTTAATCAAGTTGGGGGTCCTATCAGCTTTTGATAGTACCACTGTATTACAGTGTGTGCAGCTGAAGTGGACATCGACCGCGCTGTAAAAAAGTACCTGCCACATTACAGATTTATTTTTTTCTCAGACTAAAAATCTTCATGTTAACAAAAAAAATGTATTGTCAAATGTATCTCATACAAATACATAAGTGTTTTTACATCTTTCAGATGAAGATTTTATTTATTAAGGGGGAAAAATAAAACTATCCAAACAATGTGGCCTTATGTTAAAATAAACCCCCTCTCCCCATGTTAAATGATGGGGTAACTGTTATGAACTGCAGTTTGCTGGTTCAATTTCACCAGCCACAAACAGGCCTGATTACTGGGAGACACGTGGAATCAGGAAATCACCGAAACAGAACATGTCTGACTGTGTGAACCTGGCTTAAAATCTCAGTAGGTGAAATATTGTCATACCAAAAAAAAAAATTCAAGAAGAGGTGAGAAGGACAGTTATTAGACAATTTCAGATCATCTCTTTGTTCCTTGATCTAGCCGTGTTTATTACGTCTTAAAATCACCTTAAAGGTCACGACATAGAATGGGGTTTTGCAATTGCAAAATTGAAATATTCAGAGGTGGGTAATGCAGGTTTCAGTAAGTAAAAAGCCTGCAGAGAGATTAGTTGCAACCAGTTGCATTTCCTGTTCCACAGCATAGACAGGGACTAATATTTAAAGTCACCTGGTTAAGTGAGCAGGGTGAAGGAAAACTAGACAGGGTCTTTACTTCCTGAAGCCGGATTTACCCACCACTGCCAATATTACACCAGGTATCCATCTTGGGAGGCAATTATAAACACATAGCCACTATGAACTGTGAGGGCTAATATGGGATTACAGAACAAGTGGGATGCTGCAGCATTGCAATCTGCAGGTGCTCACAGGACAGAGAGATTGTATAATTTTCCAGTGTCCATCTGATCTGAGAAATATCTGATGCATCACATAACATGCCGAGTATGGTGCAAAAGCACTGAATTTAAATGCCTGCCTGTGTGAGGACGAGGAAGCAGAGCTCAGCACTGTTTGTGGGCTTTTCTCCTTGGAGGAAACTCACATCTAACACAGGTGATTTCTGCAAGTTATAGGCCACACCCCTTTGGTTCACGCATCTGGCTGCGTGATCTGAAAGTGCACAAGGCACGTAATCTCAGCTGGTTAAGTTCTATGAGATGAAAGTACAAAGTGGTCTCTAATGGGTTTTGTGGTTGCAAACCTGTGATCTAAAAGTTGATGATGACTTCTATAAGTCTGAAGAGGGAGACAAAGCTATTTCTAAGGCTTTGGGACTCCAACAAACAACAGTGAGAGCCATTATCCAGAAATGGATACCACCTTACTCCAAGTCAAGAGGGCAGAATGACAAACAAATACTGTATACCTCAGTTGTTTGAGTTAAGTTCAGTGTTCATGATGGAGTAAAAGGAAGGAGACTAGGAACAATGTCGTCCATAGGGGAGTTCCCGGGCTAAAACTACTGCTGACCAAGTAAAGTAACAAAGGCCTGTCTCACATTTACCGGAAAACATCTAAATAATCCCAGAGACATTTGGGAAAATGTTCTGTGGACATTTTTGAAACGTGTGCGTCCCTTTCATTGGTGGCTGGTGATAAAAAAAAAATAGTGTTTGTGTTGTGAGGGTTTGGGTGTGTACTAGAGATCAGGAATTGCAACACAACAAGGGGCACTTCTTAAAAATAAATCAGTCTGCTGTCACTTGCCCGTCATGACTTGGGTTTTGTTTTTGCGCTTTGGGCTGCTCATGTTTCCTCTCCATACATCTCATCTCAGCCATCACTCACCTTAATTAGTTCCACCTGCTGCTGCCGCTAATCAGACTCACCTGGATCACCTGTCGCTCTCCTTTCATATACCTGTCTCATTCAAGCTCCCAGTGGCAGAATGTTCCATCTCGTCCCGCTGCCTACGTTTGCTCTCTCCCAGTGCCTTGTCGCGCAGCCTGCTGTCCCTTTTTGACCCGTTCTCGCCCTGCCCTCACTAGTTTAACTAGTGCCTTTGTGCACCGCCTGGTAAAGGTTTCTCTTTGGGATTTCTGTGTCTCGCTCTGCCCACACTGGGAACGTGTCGGCGGCTTCTAGTCAAGTCTGGTTCTGCCTGCATCACCCGGTCAGCCTGCATCTGTCCGTTCCTGCCCTGGTAAATCATTCCTGCCTGGCTGTCTTTCCTGTCACCTACTTCCTTTCAAAATAAACATTTTCAACTCAAACTCTGTGTCCGGCTAAAGTATCGGGTTCCCGGCTTACACAGGGTCATTACACTTGCCTGCAGCTGGATTTTTAAGTCTGGTGGGTCTGACCTGAAATCCTTTATCTGCTATGCTTCCTCAAGCAATAGCCTTGTGAAGTTATTAATTTGTAAATAAATTACCATATTTTCCTTCGCTATGGCACTCTTCTCTGTCTTACTGTTGTTGTTGGTGTCTGACTATTCCATTTGTATGTTTAAAAACATTCGCACCCTCATACTGCATCGCTTAATGGCCATGTATATGACTTTGATTGACAGGTATCATAAATTAATCTGATTGGATGAAGAATGACACAAAAGTCGCTGATTGGTCACGGAGGCTGACAGCTGTGCCCCGAGGAGAGTCTTTAAATACCAGTTCCACCGGCTTGTGTTAGCAGCGCTGCACGGCTCTGCCCGTTTGTGTGTGTTTCAGGAGCAGTTTTTTTTTTTTCCTCTGAGAGCCAGCCCAGGTTCCTCCGGCTCTGCTGTAGAGCAGGGTCACACTGAGCTGACTCAAGAGCAGTTTTTAGTGAACTCACTGCTTTTCAGTGATTGGCTGAGGGGTGAGGATAAATTAGGTTTTTCTTCGAGGAAGTCCAGAGAAACTGAAGAGCTACAACATTAATGTTAATGACCATCAAAGTATCATTTTATTTTTTACAAATCATGAACCACACCTGAAGGAAAAAAAAAGATCACTTCAGCGGGGTGCTTTCGCAGAGGTGCCACACTGAAAGCTGCTGGAGATTGGTCAACGTCTGACGCTCTCTCTCCGCTGAGAAGAGCCGCCCGCAGTCTGGGAATTAGCGCAAATTCACACCTATAAAAATAATTTCATTGCGGTGAAAAATCTTTTAACATGTTCTCCGCACTCCCGTCATGGCTAAGGCAAAAGATCTCATAATGCTGTAAATTCTAACTCTGTGACTGCAAACAGCTGGAGGGAGCAGCGGTCGGCTTCAGCAGCAGTGGCCGCTATGCGGAGCTCGGACCCCAGGAAACCACTTAAAGAGGCCTAAAGCTTGTGGGCTAAACAGCTCATTTCCGTCTCCCCGCTTCTCTTTCAAACACACAGTTTCAAAGCAATCCCAGGAGGTATTTCCCTCTGTGCCAGCCGCACAGATATACCAAGTGGGGAAGAGCCGAGCTGGACTGAAACACGTAGGATCTGTGAAACTACACCTTAAGTAACCCACTAAAGGCCAACATGAAGTCACCATCCATCACGCTTATCCCTTGTGGGGTCTCAAGGGGTGCTGGTGCCTATCTCCAGCATTCAACGGGCAAGAGGCAAGGTACACCCTGGACAGGTCAACACAGAGACAAACAGGACAAACTTCATGCACACCTAAGGAGAATTTAGAGAGGCCAATTAACCTAACAGTCATGTTTTTGGACTGTGGGAGGAAGCCGGAGTACCTGGAGAGAACCCACGCTACCAAACTCCATGCAGAAAGACCCAGGGTTGGATTTGAACCCAAGAACTTCTTGCTGCAAGGCAACAGTGCTGCCCACTGCGCCACATGGAAGCCAAAAGTTTAAAAACATACATACACACTCATCTGTATAGTGTCCAATAGTATTTAAAAATGTTACAAAAACGCCTCAAATAGACCCAAAATTAAATGGGAAAGCTTAACAATCAGAAGTCAAGCCACATTGGAGAGATGTGATAATTCCTTTGCGTATTGTAATTCATGTTTAATGTGTCAACAGTTTTTTCCCTGCAATTTTAAACGACACGGCACCCATATAAAAGCAACAAAGCATTTCAACGCGTTGACAATGAAACATGATGTAGTATAATACCCTGGGGCTACTTGGTACAGTATTATTCACTGAATGCCAATTTAGTAATTCAAAATCAATTGTTTGTAATTAAAAGTGTCATTAGGCATTTAAAGGTATCTTTATTTTCTTATTAATCAGATTTTTTCTATTGCAGGATTTAATTCACCCCTTTTTTTGCCTTCAACCCTAAGGCAGTATCCCAGGTCAAACCCATAATTCAATCCTGCTGTCTTAAGTCAAACTAGGACTGGATCATCAATATTTGAGCAAAATAGTCCTAATGGCATTGTATTTTTATGTCTTTGTGTCAGAGGGAAAATTGAAAGCAACCATCTGGCTGCGCCTCTGACTTCAGTCTGTTGTGCTTTGAGGTTTGTCTCTCTCTCAAGAGTCTCTGAGCATTGATTAGTTGCCGTTGCGATTCGTGCAGATGTTGTGTTCATCTAGTGTGTATTCAGTATGTACTTTGTTTATTTTTGTCATGGAAGGTGCCATAGTCTTCAGATATGATCCTATTGTGTTACTAAGCAACAATCAGACTGAATAAATATGAAAGAGGTTTTGTTTACAGAGTAAACTGCCAGCTAATGTGCTTCAACAAGATACTTCTGATGTCACATCTGATTTAATTACAATGAGAAAACAACTCAACAACAACCAATGAATGAAACATCAAACCCTGATTGGTGTGATTTCACTATTACATTCAAAAGATTATTGGATATATTTGTTAATAAAATCAACAAAAAGTTAACAAGAAGCACTGCTCTGCAATTTTACTCTTGATCGTATTTCTTTCTGTCATATTTTGTCATATTTGCATGTTAGTTAACACCTGCACACAGCATTAGGACATTCAGTGTTCAGATTTTTAAACAAATACAAATGCAAAACAAAACACAAAGTTTAATGTCAATTTTAAAAAATGTAGATTGATGAAGTGATTCCTACAAAATATAATCTCAAAGTCAAAGATCCTATCACTCTGGGTAAGAAAATGTATATACTTTTTAGAATAAAGGATTTTATAGAAATATAAAAGATTCTGAATCAAATTTAAAGAAGAAACAGTATTTTTGAAAGTTCGTCTATCTTTTTTGACAAAGCAAATTCAACCAAAGTATTTTTATTTTGTCAAAACAAATATTTGCAACAATCCCTAAAAATTCCTAAAGTACACATACTCCAAAGTATTTTGTTGTGACTTATGTGATACGCTGACACAAAGTGGGGTATTATTGTGACCTGGAAGAAAAAGAGCACATTGTTTTCAAAAGATTTTGACAAATAAAATCTGAAAAGTGTGGTGTGCATTTGTATTTAGCACCTAAATCAGCGCATGCTTTTTCTGCAGGGAAAGCTGCAGGACTATCGGTGTGTGTTGCAGGTTCAGGTTTTGCCCATTTGTTTTCGCAAAACAGCTCAATGTCAGATTGGATTGCAAACATCTTTAAACAGCACATTTCAATGTAATTTAAAATTATATTTAGGTCTAGACATTCGTGGCATATTCTAATATAAATATCCACAAGCTGTCCTATTGGAGCTCTTGCTCTACGTTTTGGATCATTGTTCTGCTAGATGGTAAACCTCCTTCCCAGTCTCAAGTGTTTTGCAGCCCCTAACATGTTTTCTACCAGGATTACCCAGTAAATAGATGTTCATGTCAACTGACTAGCTTCTTTGTCCCTGCTAAACAAAAACATCCCCACCATGTTTCAGACTCGGGCCCTGCCGTCTTAGTTTAACACTACAAATAATTTAGCATTTATGCCAAAACGTCCAATCTTTGTCTCATCTGACCAGGGCAATTTCTCCCAAGTAGTTCTTCTGTTCCCTTCATTGGAAGTAGGACAATCCTGGACAGTCAGGAAGATGGACAGAGATGCAGGATGAGATGGATGAGGGCTGGAAGGAGAGAACGGGGACCTGAGATGGAAACAAACATTAAGTTTTAATGCTCTTCGTCAGAGCAAGTGGATGGAAGGACAAGCGGGCACACAGTGGTTGGAAACAGCGAGGGAGGGAGGGAAGAGTGATGAAGCAGGGAAGTGCAGAGAGGCAGAGGGAGGGGAGAGTGCACAGGAGACGTAAGGACACAGAAAAGAGGGAGGAGGGCGAGCTAGTGGAGGGCGGGAGGGTGGCAAAGAGGTCGTGTGTGTCGACAAGAGACAAGGATCAGGTCGCACTCCTGTTCATATTCCCCCCAGGATCAAAACATGGAACATGACGGTGAGTTTCCTCCTTGTATGAAAAAAAAAAGTACTTCCCTTTCTGCCTGTAAGTGTGTGTGTGTGTGTGTGTGTGTGTGGTGTCTTTGACATTATGACTGTTTCAAACTTACAAAAAAAGAACACTTCCTCTGCTATTTCCTCTATCATACTCAACTTCATTTATAGCTTATCTGTCAGTGATTGTTTTACATGTTAGACACACCCGGTGTAATCAAGGATTGGAGTCTCTGATTGTTTAGCATTACTAGCTGCTGTAAAAGATCACTTGACTGAGTGGTAGTCATCTGCCTGAAGCCTGTTTTTCTTGCACTGCGACACAGCGATACAGCACACTTTACGTATTTACCATTCACATGCTAATGTTTCAGCTAGATCATCTAGGAGCATTTCTTTCCTCTCCACCAGCCTTCTGTTGTGTTGTGAGAGCCAGATTTGCTGTTGACACTTCTAAAAGCCATGAAGAAATGATGATTGTGTGCTTCGTTTCAGATTACACTGCTTTGTAAGTCTGTAAACACGAAGATTATTAGCAATCGGGGGGGATGGAACTAATGGCATCTGATCTCAACAGAGAGAAGGAAGCATGTCAAGATTAATGACGCCTAACAAGGTTGGCTGGTATAGCCAACTCTGGTACGGCAGTGCATCAGCTGGAGTATCATTCAGCCAGAGTAGAGCTGCAGGCTAAATCAGGCCTGGGTCATCTAGTATAGTTTGATTACCGTTTACAGAGCTTCTCACAACATTATCAGTTGTTTAATAGGAAAAGGCTCTGCTGCTGTGTTTAAAGGGCAAACGGTCCACACTTACATATATTACTCCTTTGAACACCACAGTTTCCCAAAGTGTGCGTCTCACTCATGCAGCACTTCTCAGTATTAAAATTAGAACCTACTGTGGATGTAGTGTTTTCTTTTTTATATAATGAGTCATGAAAAAACATTGTCATAGACAGCACAACAGTACTATTTAAAGACAGACATTTGTGAAAGACATTTTCTTGAACTTAGAGAAAAGTTTTAGTGTACTTAAATGGTGCCGAGCAGATTCCCTCTGTGTAAAAAGTTTGGTGTTTTGTCAAAGAGGCGTGGGTTTGCCACAAAACAAATTGTTATGATTGCAAATTTGTGAATCACCATTTTTGCAAGGCAAAGCAGCCTCGGGGATCATTCCCGCACGCATATGTAAGTTTGAAGTGACTTTGCTATGAGCTCTATGGTAGGTCACAATCCTACATGTACAGTGGTGTGAATAGGTTGGTGCCATGTTACCCGGTAACATGGCACATGTAAGGTTTTGTCACACTAAAATGTTTCAGACCATAAAAGGTTTTTATGTCAAACAAGGATATTAAAACTAAATACAAAACATATTTCTCAAAAGTTTGTTTCATTAAAAGGGGGAAATCTGTTCAAATGGAGGAAGCTGTTCAAAAACAACATAGCCTTACCGTATGTGTCCTATTGCTAGATTATGATTAAACACAAATTGGGAAAGCTGAGTTACATTTCACAAGCCACACCAAGACCTGATTACTGCCAGACCTGCACAAACAACAAATTGCTTAAATAGAACCTGTCTGACAAAATAATATAGGCTGAAAGATCATGAAATGTCATGAAATGTCATGCTCCAATCAAAAGAAAGTCAAGAATAGATAAGAGACAAAGCCATCAGCATCTATCCAGTTGGAAAGGGTTACAAAGCAATTGCTTAGGCTCACTGGCTCTAGCAAATCCAGGTGAGCTTAAATACCATTGAAGAAACCATGAAACAGTGGTAGGGGTGAGAGATATGGACATTACATTTATTCACAATATATTGTGGTACTATTGTGATAATTATGAAAGTGGTAATAAAATACTTTTACCAGCTTCTTGGAGTCAGTGTAGACAGTGATGACAATACTTGATGACAGTTGTCGATCACAAGGGTGACATAGCCAATTATTAGGAATGGGAGGCAAAGCAATTTTTCCATAGGCTCAGCTTAGTTTGGATAACTTCTTGTAATGTTACTGGTTAATAAAGGACCCATGTGCAAAGACTGACAATGGCAAAAAAAACATAGGTTCTTTAATAATTAGCAGTGATTTCACAGAATTTACAGTGGAATCACAGGAAGAGCAGGAAATAGAGCACAAGTAGTGTAATGGGAGGAACCAGGAAAGTGGAATGAAAACCAGTGAGCTTCTATACTGAGGGAAAAGTGGAGAGTGCCCTTGCAGGTGCAGGTGCATTGATCAAGGGATTTTGAATAGCTGTTGAGGACAGCAAACAGGCAGACCAAGGGAAAGTGAATAATTAACATAGAAGAATCTAAACTGGAAACAAAGAAGCCACACACCGAGGGGAAAGGGTTTAACACTGATCTAAGAGAAATAAATCCCAACACACAAAGAACAGGAAAACAGCATAAACTAAGAAACTAAACACAAAAGAATGAGCTTATCTGACAACATCCTTCTAGCAATAATGAGCACAAAAAATAGCTGAATATGGCTACATCGTTTAAACAATAACTCAGAAGTGAGCAAAACACCACTGTAAACCAAAACACTCAGTGATGTTCTTTCCCTAGAAAATAGAGTCATCAGTTGAAAAATAGATTTTTTTATTCAGTCACGTAGTTTTTGTCAGAACTGGTTCAATGATCAGCAATATTTAAGTGCGACAAACCTCCCCTCACCAAAAAAAAAACCAAATGTTCTCTTGATGTGCTTTGTGTGGACTTCTTCTGTCATTTAGTCCCAGCATAATTTCAGCCTTTTTGTGGCTGTGTAATTATGATGGTTTACCAGCACAGCATGTTTACATTTATGCACTTCTAGGAGTGTTTTAACAAAAAGACTATTGGCCATCGCTGACAGCACCTTCACTTCTGCATTTAGAGACACTAAAGTTAGAAACAAAGCCACACCTTCAGCTTCAGTTATGCCACAAATGCAGCTGGGTTTGTGATATACGTCTCCATGTTGCCTGCATGCTTTCATAATTAATAGACACGTGAGTTCTGCTCTGGTAAAACAACATAACTTCAGATTGATCCACTTGTTTGACAGGTAGAAATCAGGCAGACATTCATACTTGCTTTATTTTTTTTAAATAACTTCCCCCGTGTTTCTCTGGGGACTCTCGTGTTGTTGTTTTTTTAAGATGGACTGTTTAACCGAAAGTCAGTTTAATTTTATGCAACTTTTATTGCACCTGCAACCCCGGGTTTAATGTGTGAGCTTCAGAGCCTTGTGTAAAACAGTTTGAGGCTTACTCAGCTCAACCAGACCATGGTGTGTGAGTAAAAGCTAGCTGGACTGAAGCCAAAGCTACCATTATCAACCACTGTTAGTCTACTTTAAAACAAACCCTGTTTAGGCCTGGAAAGGTGAGCCAACACCATCGAAACACAACTTAGTCAACATGGTCATGACAGCTATTTCTGCGACTGATAATGGCTAGCTCGTAAATGTGTGCAGATTCGACCCTATAAAGTTGGAGCATGCAGGTCCAGAAAGAAAAGATGTTCAGTCTCCATGTTTGGGTTTTACAGATATGTCTCACAACCTAATTTCATTTGCGCTATATTTGTAAATTTCTGCTTTTTTTTCCCCCCTTATGTTTACTATTGACCAAACTACACAGTGCAAATCTCTTTTCATGCCAGTGCTTCTCTGTGTATCTCAAGCTTGCTTTGTTCTGGCTTTCCTGTCTGGCAGGATGTCAACTATTGATTTACGCAGACAACATTTTAGCAGTGATGGCAGCTTATGGGTTGCGCCTAACGGAATACAACAAACAGGAGATAGGATTTCAGGCAAGCAGAGTGGAAGATGTGGAGAGGAAGAGAAAGAGAAGTCATTGCTTACTTTATTCTTGTATTAGAATACTGCACTGATGAGATCAACTAAAATGATTGGGAGTGTGTGAGATGGTCAGCAGGGAGATGAAGGTTTATTTTCAAAATTCGGAGGTAAACACTTTTTGATGTGCAGAGTTGAAGGGCGCGCAATAACAGAAGAACGTCTAACATTGAGGGATCCTCTTTATAAGTAGTGGCCTAAACAAAAGCACATGAAACAATGCAATTTATGTTTAATTGTGCAGCAAAGGTTCAACTGTGGAATTTTCACAATTTGTTTTACGTTACAATGACAATCTTTGTTTGTATGTTGTTAGGATTTTACTGGGCTGGACCAACAAAGAATAGTGCAGAATTGTGAAGTGGAAGAAAAATATATGTGCCTTTTATTTAAATGTTTTTGCACATCTAGGTACTGAACTTTTTTGCTCGTTCTTCTTTGCTAAACAGCTCCAGCTCAGTCTGTTTGAATGGAGTGTGAACGATTTTCCAATCCTTGCCACATATTCTCAGCTGGATCTAAGTCTAGACTTTAACAGGGCAATTTTTACACATGAATCTACTATATCTACCAACTAAATTATATTGTATTGCGTGCTTATGGTTGTTTTGCTGCTGGATGGTGAACCTTTGCCTCAGACAGTAAAGGTTGCCCCTTAACTGAACTCCAGCCATCCTCCAATGAACTTTGACCAGGATCAAAAAATTGCCTCTTTTTTTCTTCTTCCACTTCACAAGTATGCCCAGGAATATACTGTCCTAATATAGTCCTATTAAACTATATCAGGTTCCGGGGTGTATTGATACTTTTACAAGGCACTGTATTTAATAATTTAGTATTTGGTTTTAACCTACACCTATGCATTAGAGAATCATGGCCATATACATGTAACTGGGGTTAAATGGTTAGACGAAAGCAGTAAGTAACCTTAATGGATAAAGGTGGAAAGGGTTTTTTAGTCCTCTGAAAAGATGCTCCAGCAGATGAATTCATCAAAATTTTAAAGGGCAAAATGAGATGTCCTTTCCTGTTAGCACAACTCCTCCCATATTGATCTCGTCGATGTATCATGGAGAGCAGTTTTCCACTGGGGCTTGACTGTTGTAGAGATGAAATGAAAACCTTGTTCCAGTGTCTGCCTAAAAAAAACATAGGGACTTAAGCCTTAAATTTTCTTTTAGTCTGTGTGTCAGACTTTAGTTCGAAAATAGTCTTTGCTGAGTATTAGTGGCACCATCACTAAATACAAAAGCATGACTTGCAAATGGCGACACGACCCTACGGCATACAAAAAGAGTATTATACTTTTTAATTTATAACTTAATTTGATGGACCTCTGCACATAAAGGCATTTCATTGATACTCCTTCTCTAGTTCGCCTTTGCTCAGCTGGGACTCTGGTTCTTGTTGAGTCACACTTTACTGTTTTGACAGTTTGGGGGCTGAATCATGATCCCAGCGTGGCAATCTCTGAACACTGACTCTTAAAAGGTCACTCAGTTAGTAACTTCTCATACTCGAAACAGGACCAGCGAGTGTTTGGAGTGTGTTTGTTTCTGCTTTAGACTGAGCCTGTTGTGAAATTGCACATATGTCAGGCGGCATTGGGGGTATTGGACTATACCATGGAAGACACTGAGTTTAATAAATAAGTCAGAGAGAACAGAACCCTACTGAGGACATAGCACTTAAACAATTATTATCTCTTGTTCTGCTGAGGTTACTACTTAATATTTGATGACTTTCTTCCTTCCTTTTGGCCCCACTTCTCTGGCACCTCTTCTGTCTCTCCTTCGGCTGCTATGGTCTTTGAACTGTCAGGCTGCTTCAGGTGATCTCTGCTATTTAGGACCAGGACAATTAGGACCACCTTCCTGAAAGAAATACATATAAATGCACATATAAATACTGATACACAACTTGTAATATCTTTAATGTGCATTTCTCCAACATTGAAAGGAGTATATTTGTTGTGCTGGTCATTACAGGTTGCACACATTACAAGTAAAAGCATCATATTGATCCAGGGTAAATCTAGAGGGGCCTTTGTTCTGTGGCTGGTCAGAGCGTCACAAAGTTAGAAACCTGTACAGACGGTTTGAAGGAGAGTGATTATGCGTACAGTGCCAAGCACAATGCAGTCAGATCTACCCTAAAGCGATCAGGCTAATTTTGGCAGACCCATGAAACTGGACCGCACCATTAGCTACGTCTTCTGATAAACATGGTGGCTGTTTTTTTTTTTTTTTGACTGTGATAGATTGACTGTCAGAATGCCAAGAATGAAAACTTCTCACCACACCAGTTCAGTAATGTTGTCAGAGTCTGGTTGAGCTGCATTTTACATTTAAAAAGGTCATCAAAAAACATCTGGAATCTTCTCTCAATTTTGCAAATGTTGTACTTGGTCTGAGTCTGACATTGTGTTATTGGGGAATATTATTTTTATATAATTTTTTTTCTTTTAAGGAAGATGTGAACTGTAAAGTGCATTTGGAAAATGATGCAGCAGAAACTGTATCAGCAGTGAATATGTTTTACACAAACTGGAACCCTGAAACACACCAATTTGAATGCAAAACACGACAAGACATACACAGTATGCCAAAAGCGTATTCATACCTCTTGAACTTTTCCACATTATGCAACTATCATGATGTGTGATTGTGGAGCAGGATCCAAGTGCAGCCATGAACTTTGGGTAAACACGGAGATACAGTATTTACTGTATAAGAAATTACTCAGACTTATAAGGATTTATGAGGAAAACAGGACGAGGACAACAGGCAGAGTAACGAGAAGTCTAACGGGACAAGCCAGCATAGAGCAATGGCCAACAATTAATTTAAATACTGAGTGAAGTAAGGAGAATGACATTGGAAGCTGGTGTGATAATCAGAGGATAATGACAAGCAGCTGAGGCAGGAGGTATAAAGGCTGAGGGAAGGAGACTAATTAACACAACTAAAGCTGCATAGATAGAAAAACTATTGACCATGGGGAAAAGATATATATGTATAAGAAATTATTTTAAATGCACAAAGAACAAAACACAGGAATCCAAACACAAAGCCATGAACTAATATGGCAAGACCTAAATCAACAAAACAACAAGGAAATACTAAAAATGCAAAGATCAAAACTCATTTTGATTTTGACAGCAATGTTACAATCAAAAACACCAATTATTTTTTTTTTCAAATTCCAAAAAAAAAAAGGAAAAAAAAGAAAAAGAAAATGAAATGATCTTAAAATATCTTAACTTCAGTCAGATAGGTTGTTGAATCTGTGTCCAGACACAGATTCTTGATTGGATTTGGATTTTCACTGGGCCATTCTAACACATACATCTGCCTTGATCTAGACCAATCTGTTGTAGTTCTGGCTGTATGTTTAAAGAGGTTGTCCAGCAGGAAGTTGAACGTCCACACCAGCTTCAGGTCTCTAATAGGTATTTCCAAGATTGCCCTGTGTTTAGCTGCATCCAGCGTTCCTACCGAAGAAAAGCACACCAACAGCATTATGCTGCCACCACATACCACAATCAAATTTCCTCCACACAGTGTTTAGCATGTAAACTTAAAAGATCATTTTTGGTTTCTTCTGGCCAGAGCACTTTTTTCTTTATACCAGGGGTATAACATACATGGCCTTAGGAAAATACCAAGTGGGACTTCTTTTGGCTATCCTTCAATGATGGCTTCGTTCTTGACGCTCTTAAATAAGGACCCGACTTGCTGTATGCACAACTAACAGCTGTTCTGTTAAAAAAAGTATCTCACCAGAGCTGTGGATTGCCACAGCTCCTCCAGAGTTAGCAAGGGCCTCTTGGTGGCTTGTCAAATTTAGGATCCATTTAGTCAGACTGCCATGCCTTGCTACATTTGAAGTTTTGAGATACTGGTACACATATGTGGTTGCGTATATATCTGTATATATAGTTGTATATCTGTCTGTCTGTCTATATCTAACCCTTTTGCTCTGTTAAGTGCTTCCATCCTCCTGTTCTGTCTTTATCCTCCCACTTCCTCCAGGGCTTCCTGCATGTCCAATTATCCACTTCCATCTCATTCACTAATGGCCTTCTTATAAGGCTGTCGCAGTTACTCCCAAATTAAATTTTTGACAGGGCCCTGTTGTCAGACATGGCGATTAAACTAACTGATGATACTGTCACTGTAGGTGTATGCAGTACCTGTAGTGCACATATACAACACCACACATAATATGCACTGCTCATTTGATTCTGTTAATAAGCCAATGTTTGAAGTTCACAGGCTTTAAGAATATGTTTCCTTTTATGATTACATAAAACCTAAGACTAAGTTTTCCTCTCTCTTCTGACCTATGAGGCAAAAGATAGACAGACAATCCTGAGACTGGGAAAGCTTTTGTATTGAGCAACGTTATCATCTCCACTGGCCTTTTTTTCTCTCCGTTGACTTGAAATCAATTGCTTCTTATGAACTCTAGATGGCAGTCTTGATTTAGAGACGACTTCACTTCACTCTAACTTTTGCCGTACGATCCAGTCAAATGTATAAGAGTTTAACCTCTCGAGTTGTTTGATAATAGGATTTATGATTTTGCAAGTGGGGATTAGCAGTAGTAGGATTAGAGTTACAGTAAAATGTGCATCAAGCCCATGCAATGCTCTCTGGAGTCATGCAAATCTAGTCGTGTATGCATTTGTGTGTGTGGCGTGCTGATGGCTCTCTCCTGTCAGGCGGTGTTCTGCAAGGTTTCAGCTGACACCATGTTGACGCTGATGGCTAACGCCGTCCCTCATACGCACACAAACACATTCAGACACTATTGCCTTAGGCCAGTGGCAGAGATGCTTGGCTTGGTTCATAATAATAGTATTTCTATTATTAACCAGATATTACTATGGTATCCTTCTTTCATGCTGACAAATTGACAGATTTGCCTCTGTGTGACCCACAGCAGAGCTCAGCGCCATCCTCTACTCTCTTCTCTGAGCCGGCAGAACCTACTGTACTCATCTGAAGCCGCTGACCTTATCCCGACCATAAGCCTTTTTTGATTACTACGGACTAGCAAAGTGTTGCCCTATAAACATCTTTGAAGGGTTTTGGGCCAAAGTTCAATCACATTATTGCTCTTTGAAAGTCCATTCAAATGCATCTAGGGAAGGTTGGATTATTTTAGGTAAAGGCAGAGCAAAGCATGAATGTTCTACTACAAAAAAAAAAATCTCTGGTTAGGACAACACATGTGAGACCAGGTATTTACAACCACAGTACAGAAAGACACAGGATCTTCTTTCCAATTGTCTGATAATAAATCAGGCTAGACTACTGCTGTTTTAGCTCAGTTAGGAGTATCAAAATTATTTCTGTTAACTAAATCCCAGGATAATGAGAGAGACTTATTTTTTATAATTTTTCTTAAAGACAAAGGTTTACATGCCATGTCTTAAAACAATTTAGGAAAACCCAAACAGTGATGCCATAGCTTTTGTCATGTTTAGGACGAAAGACTGAGTGAGAGCAATTACAGAGGCAGACAGTTTAGTTAAAGTGTTTGTCAGGTTGTGGTTTGAACGAAATAAAGATGTTGGCGGTTTGAGGATCTTCCGGGCTCTGCTGGGAAAAATTAAAGAGGCTGATGAATAACTTGGGCTGGACTGGTGGAAATTGTGTAGGGAGGAAGAACTCACTGAGGAGGAGGCTTGGGTTTGGTCTGGGGGGAAGTGCTGTCCAGAGGTCCAGGCTGTCGGTACAGGTCTGGTTAGTTCTCTCCTGTCGGTTTGTTGGAGGGTGAACAGGCAGGTGAGCGCAGGCAGGAGGGCTGAGCGGATGAATGGTCCGAGGTCCTTCTCGGGTTCTCGGATGGTTTGCTGGGAGTTTCTCTCACACAAGTCCAGAGTCTGTGGTTCTTGGCAAGGTGTCTCTTTGGTTTGATCCAGGGTGCTAGGAGGAATAAAATGCAGGCTTGGTTAGGTTCAGGTTCAGGTTCAGGTTCAGGTTCAGGTTCAGGTTCAGGTTCAGGTTCACACGGTATCAAGGACTAGACAAGGAGTTGGTCTGTACCACACTGAAGCGTTAACGAACTGACGCCCGTCACGCCCTGCTGTGGAGAGAGAGGGAGAGAACCAGACCTGCACCTAGACCTCAGAGTATGACAGCTTTTCAATGTCATATATATATTGATTTACAACATATGAGTAAACTGAAGTCCTGTGAATGTATTTCAAGGCCACACATCAAATGCAACCGCTGCCTTGTGTTACTTCTTCTCAAAATCAAAAGAAATCTGGCCGCATTACAGGCAGAAAATTGTGAGCCTTACACTAGTTTTGTTCATTCGTTGGTGCAATTTCCAGCTGCCAGAGGGGGGCCACCTTCATCCATTCAAGCGTTTATATATGCAAATATAAACACCACGGGTGGAGATGACTTCTATGTACGAATAATGGACCCGTTTCGGTGCAAAATGTGGAAATCCACCCCAGAACGAAAGCAAAAGAACCGCGGAAGATGCTGGCTGAATCTGGTGAAAGAGTATTGTTATCTACAATAAATCAAGTCTCACTCCATGAAGAAGAGGCCATTAATCAGTGCAGCATAAAAATTATTACAGTGGGCCAATGCACTCCGGGAGAAAGACATTAAATCTTGGAAACACGCCCCTGAAAATAAACTGGAAATTTTTCGTCATAATGTCCATTGTTACGTTGGGAATAAAAAGGAAAAAGCTTTCGAATGTGAGGGCACCCTCCCAACTGTGAATTACAGGCATGGCAGCATCATGTGTGAGTGTTTTGCTGCTGGGGGAACTGGTGCATTTCACAAAACAGATGGACATCATGTGGAAATATTGAAGCAATATGTCAAGATATCAGCTGGAAAGATAAATATTGGTCATACAAAGGCGCAATAACCCAAAGTATGTGCAAAATCAGTCAGTTAGTTTAGTCAGAGGTCAAAGGACAATGACATCGGGGTTGTGAAGTGGCCAACACAAAGCCTCGATCTCAGTCCCGTGTGAAATTCTGTGGGCCGAGCTGCAAACCTGACTCAGTCGCACCAGTTCTGTCAGGAAGAACAGGCCAAAATTCCAGCAAGTCATCATTAGAAGCTTATGGAAGGATGCCCAAATTGACCCAAATCATAATGTTTAAAAGGCAATGCAGTCAAAAACAAATTAGGTTTTACTTAATGTTAAATTTTCCAATAAAGTAATAAAACAATTTTTTTTAATGCCTTGCATTTAGCAAATAAAAGTAATGTTGGAAATCCTAACTGCCCTCAACCAGGAAATGTTTAGTCTGATTTCATGTCAGTAAGTGAGAAGGGGTCCATACGGCGTGCATAAACATCTAATTTCAACTGAATACGTGTGCAAACGCAACACTGATCCATTTATTCGTGGGCAGGGTTTTATTTTCGTGACATCTAATTTTATCCGGCAGTGACCGGAACAGGGGTCCAGGTCTTCCCAGAGGTCAGTGAGTACATTTTAGCCTCTGGTATGATTGATGGGGGGAGGAGGGGGGTTACAGTTTGGTCAAAGAAGAGGTTTCTAATCAAAGTTGTAGGTATGGCTAGTAGACAGTTGTTGAAGCTCAGAGTTTTGCTGCAAAGAAACTTCAAAGCCTGATGTTGAGTTCAGAAACCTCTAGGATAGATCTGTGCAATTAACACAGTGTCAGCAGGAGAACGTTCTTTCTCTTCATAAGGCATCAAATAATGGGTTTATTTAATTTGCTACATAGTTTTTGTGTCTTGGGTGTAGGGGACATTTAACTAGTAAATTCTAACTAGCTTCTGGGAATAAAATGGGCAAATATACACCTTTTAAAAGAAATTGTTTTTTTCCCCATCAATACTTTCCTGCTTTCCTACTAGGAAAAAGCACACCCACAGCATGTTGCTGCCAACATGAGTCACAGAGAGGATGGTGTGTTCAGGGAATGTGAGGAGTTAGTTTTTCCCCTTTTGCCAGTAGCCCAGAAGGTCCATTTTTGGTTTGGCCTAGCGAGAGCACATTCTTCCAAAAGTAGATAAGATAAACTTTACCATCCCCAAAGGGGGGAATTCATTCGTTTCAGTGGCCAGAGGGGTTAAAGGTGATGCTCTAGTAATGTAATTTTATTGAAGATTAATAGATAATAGAAAAAATAGAATAGAATAATCATGAATAAAAAGTGGGAAATATAAACACAATCTAGTAAAGATGAATATCTATATTGTTTACAGACTGTAAAATGATAAACAAGTTAAAATAATTTGAAAATTCTGAAAGGAATTACAAATATTTGCAGAAAAATATACATAAATATACACTCTAGACAAGATACAATATGAAGCCATATGCATAAAAGGTAGATCTAAAAAAGGTGACAAAGTATTTTCAAAGTATTTTCTGTATTGTACATGATGATGTCAGTAGCCTAAACCGTCGTCTAGAAGTTTGCTTGTGTGATCCTCTCTGGCTTTTAATTGCTGCAGGGAACGCTTCTCACTTTCCAGGCTGATACTGAGACAGACGTAAGAAGCAGAGAAAAGGACGTATTGATATGATTGGCAATGCAATTCAAAGTCTAACTCGTCGCACCATGATCCCGAAATGTATCTACCAACACTCCTCAATTCTCCTCCCAGAGCTGTGTGGACAGAGGCGCTGCTGCTCCTCTGTCCAGTTCAGTTTTCTTCACCTTTTTTCTTCCCTTTTATTTCAGTCCTTCTGCTTTATACAAGCAGGTAATCCCAATAAAATGCTGACAGGCGAGTGCACATTAATATCCAATAGATGAAGTAGGAAAATGACCAGTAGGGAGAGTAAACAGTACAAGTAAATCAAAAATGATGACGAGGATGTAAGTAAGGTGTGTTCAGACATTTTGATCCTGTATGACTATTATTTAATGTCGCTAGGTTTCATCATCGTTACACACATTTCTTAATCCATTCTAATCGGTTAATGTCTCCCCATTGATCACTAGGAGCGCAGTTGTGTTGTTTTCCTGTTTGCTTCTTGCATGAACCAATCACAGGTCTTAGAAGACAGCATCACACCTAGCAACGGGGTCAACCACACCTCACTAAGACAAACTGTCTGACTCACTCTTAAGCTGAGACTCCTTGGCAGGGATTCTTAGACTAACTAGTCTTTGTGAATGGAGAGATTCTCCAATCTGAGCTCCGGATCTCTGCAGCACCTTCAGGGTTGGACTCCTGGCTTTTCTAATTAATGCCATTTTTTTTAGCTAAATAATATTATTTTAAATGATCTTTTGAGCCTCCATTGTATTTCTTTTGTTACGTTTTAAAACAAAGAAAAACGTAAAACGTTTTGAAAAAAGAGGATAGGTATATTTTCTTTCCATGTATATTGACGTTTGTTGCACATTCATTGCAAGCTAAATAACGACAAGCAAAATAGATGTAAAAATATATATATTGCTGGTATGTTTAGTGTCGTTCTGTTATGGAAATTCAATGCAGTTATTCCATGAAAAAACTGAGTTGTCATCTATAATATCTATTACCTATTATTTGAAAAAAACATACGTCTGTTGTTTCTTTAGCCAATGAGCCATTGTGGGAGGTCCAACGAGCCACTTGTGGCTCTGGCGCCGTAGGTTGCGGACCCCTGGTTGGGGCAGTCATGTTGGGTTTATTCCAAAATACTTAAAAAACAAAACAACTGGACTTTTTTTTTCAAAGTTCCAAGACATTTCGCTTCCTATCCAGAAAGCTTTCTCAATTCAAAATGTCTGGAGTAACATTTTGAATTGTAATGGGGAGTCGTTAAGGTCGTCATACTAAGGGGGTGGACCTGTTTCGGTTCAATTTGCATGTTATCTACACCATTACAAGGCCTGTTGGGCAGTACTATACTGCTTGCTACTCCACACTACTCCAGACATTTTGAATTGAGAAAGCTTTCTGGATAGGAAGCGAAAAGTCTTCAAACTTCGGAAAAAAGTCCAGTTGTTTGTTTTTTAACTTTTTTGGAATGACCATGACCTGGATGACTGAGGATCTTCACCAGCATGTTAGGTTTACAGTCCTGCCATTCTAGTTTTCCAAGACAGACGAGCCAGAGAAGTGCTTGTGTGGATTTAATTTGTGGGTGCAGGAGCAAATGGCGACATTTTATGTATTTTTTTTTTTAGTTTAGTTTTGTACCAAAATCCAAACAGAACTATGAGCACCCGAGCAGAGCTCCTGGTCGGAGCCGCCGTGCCGCACGGCTGGCAGCGAGCGTAAACTAACGGCCGGACGCGGAGTGAACAGCCGCTCACAGGACGACGTGGTGGGAGGGGACGTGACGACGTCACAGCGACCCACTCTCAGCGAGTTGGTTGACGCGTGAGGCAAGTTTCCTGCGCCTCGGCCATCACCGTGAGAAACTTCTTGCGCTGACATGAAGGCGCTCGGCGGCTGCGGACGGACCTCATGCGGGGATAGGAAGCCGTGATAGCGGGTTCGGGTGGAGGAACCCGGTCCGGCCCGGCCCGCTGCTGGAGCAGAATATGGGTCAGACCGCTGTGTCTGCCGTGTCCCAGTCAGCGAGCGGTGAGTGCGTGATGTCAGTCAGCCTTCCTCTTGTTTCTCACTCACACACCATCCGCTATCTTTACCCAGGAAGTCTGCGCTTTTCTCGCTCTCTTTGTTTAACTTTAGTTTTTTTTTTTTTCCTTACGCAAACAGCTCCGACAGACGCGCTGAGAGAGCTGAACGCGTTGAAGCTAATCTGGCTAACTTGCAGTCCTCCTGGCATTTTTCTCTCTACGCGGGCTGTGCGTCTCTAAACGCGCCGCTGGCTGCGCTGTCATGGAGCTGGTTAAAGAGCCGGGGAACAAGCCCGGCGCTGGGCTTTATCACCCAGGGGCCGCTTTTACGCGGCCGCTCCGCTGCCTCCCACTCATTAAAGCCAAGTTCTCGGTCTCAGATGAGCCCGAAGGAGAGATTGGGGTTGGTTCGTTTCCACACCCCCTCCTCAATAGAGTCTAACTTAAATGTTTGTTATTCTGCATTTCTACTCACAATAGCGACCGACGGGTGGTTTATGAATGGAACCGGAGGCCGTTTAAACAACAACAACAAAAATGTCTTTAGTCTGTCAGCAAGCGGGCCTGCGTCTTTTAGGAAGGCGCAACAGGAAATTTCACAACTTTGCCTCAGATTTGACAGTTGCAGAGAGAACTCAGTTTGTTGTCCATACATCTCAAGAGCTCTAAATTAGACTTCAGACTAATTCATGGGATATGTTCCTGATTTGAAAAGATTACCCATGACTAAAAAGTCAACTACACCACTTAGATGCTGGCCCAATCCTTGTGTGTGTTTTAAATGCGTTAAATTGATATTGGAATCAGCCTATTCTCCCCTCAGATCACGATCAGCAGTCCAAATGTTCAAACAAATCTTGCAGGTGTACCTGAATGTAGATCAGAATATCATATTTTTCTTCAATTCAAAGTGCCAAGTTTGTATAACGGTGCAATTTAATCTAATCTAGATCTGTCGCTCACAGGGTGATCTACTTTGTATTGAAACGTATAGATGGTTGCATACACGTTATAAAGAGAAAACTGTTGCCCCCTTTATTCTCTGACTCAAACTAGACTTGTCCTGTTTCAGATCCCTTAGGATTACAAAAGTGTTTGACTGAATGACACACAGATGTTTTTTATTTGAAAGTTAGAATGAAACTTACCGTGAGATTACTATGTCGTGTTGTCACTGCTTTGTAGGCTTCTGCTGATGGTGGCATCGCTTTTGAAATGCCCTGTAGGCTAATTCACAACAGCCGAGTTGCTTGGAGGCACATCCATGGATGTATTAGGCTGACAGCTGAAACACGCTGCTCCCTTGTGTGGTTATAACGGGGGGAAAAAATCAAAAGATATCAGCAAAGAGATGAGAATCGTGGATCTGTTTTAGCAGCTGGCACAATTTCCAAAACGCCCGATGATTTATTTATTTATTTTTGGTGCTAAATATGTGTTTCAACCCTAGAACTAAAACTAAAGACCTTAGTGGAGATGCTCGCTGAAGCCCTGCACCACGTGGGCTGAAAGGCAACTCAACAAGGAGGAGTTCCCTGCCACAAAAGCAACGTTTAAAAAAGAAAAAATACATATACATATATATATATTTTTTTTGTCATTCAGTTGGGGAAAAGGATCTTAACTGGAGAGATGTGCTGTGGTCCTGTGAAACTCAATGCACAGTTTATGGCCAAAAATGACCGCTGTTCCATTTGGGGGGGGGGAACGAGGACGTTTGCAAAGCTGCGAACAACGTGCCAACGGTGGAGCCTCGGGGTGGCAGCATCAGGCTGTGTGGGTGTTTTTGGCGGAGGAGGGTTTTGTGAACTTCACAATTACAGATGGTGTCAGGCGGAAAGAACGTTGTCTGAAAACATTGAAGCGGCGTCTTAAAATATCAGCCAGGACTTTGAAGCCTGGGCAGAAGCGGGTTTTTCCGTGACCTTAAAGTACTTCTTGATTCTGAGATCATACAAGTTGCTAAATGTTAGAAAGTTCACATATTATTATGACCTGAGGAAAAAAATAAAATAAAAAATTCGATGAAAAATTGGATTTTTAAGGCTTTTTAGCTCAAGGCTCATAAAAAAATGTTGCATGACCAATGACGTAATTCGTGGGTAGGCGTTGATCTGTTGACATGGTAACAAGATACTTGATTGCAAACTCGCTTTCTCAAACACAAATAGACGGATTAAACATGGCTAAAAAGTGTGTGGCTTATGGTTGGTCAAATACCAACAAGGATAATGTCTCTTTACACACATTTCCGAACCCAAAAAGTCCCGGTGTCTCCTCACTCATCGCGCAGTGAAGCGGAGAAATCTCGCCGTCATCACAGCAGTCTGCTGAGAAGCGACATGCTCTCTACACTACCTCTCTGCACGGCGCTGCTGTGCTGAGAG
Source organism: Fundulus heteroclitus (assembly GCF_011125445.2). Lineage (NCBI taxonomy): Eukaryota > Metazoa > Chordata > Actinopteri > Cyprinodontiformes > Fundulidae > Fundulus > Fundulus heteroclitus. The sequence continues at coordinate 29,925,904 of NC_046382.1, read as the reverse complement.
GTAGTGAACGATGCCAGACAATCGAGCTTCAACGAGATGTTTCCGTGTTTACCTCCGAACGGTCAGCCATGACCGCGATTATGAGCACCGATTCCAATTATACATTAGCAAACCATTCCGTTTATTCTCCTAAAATGTTTTTTTTCAGACTTACCCGAGTCGTAACAGACGCTTGCGCTGTCTTTCATGTTAAAATCATCACTCTGTGAATCACCATCTGAACTTCTCGTGGTGTACTTCATTGAACTCTCTGTAGCGTAGCCTGGGCAACGCCTACAAACTACGTCATCGACCCAAATTGTGAATTTTCAGCCTTTTAAGTCCTTAAAAAATACTTTTAACGGCGCAATCACGATCTTAATGCTACATTTTTTGAAAATATGGTCACTAATGCATGTATTTTCGAGTTGGTCGACCTCAGAATCAAGAAGTACTTTAAACATGCTCCTAAATTGGAAAGTGGTTGAAGGAAAACGGTGCCAGTGATTTTTTTTAAAGTGGCCATCACAAAATCCAAGCTTAGTCCCAACGAAGATAAGTGGGCAGAGCTGAATAGGTAACACGTTTTCTGCACCACGCACCTAGGAAATATTCTAATGATGAATTTATACAAAGATGACTCTATTAAGATGTGCACACTTCCCTATCAGAAAAACAGTTTGAAATTGGAGAGTACTGAGAGAAATTGGCTTTTTATGACGACATTGTGATCGGTTCAGGTGCCGGAGCGTGCTTTGATGGATAAATGGAGAGCTTGTGCTGTCTTCATTTTCTGTTTGATTCAAAACCACTACCTCTGATCAAAGAGAGCGCAACACTCTTTCTCATTTATGTGTTAGTTCTTAGAAAAACATCCTTTTGACTTAGTCATCATGTAAATCTGCAGCTCAGGCCAAATAAAACCGAACATCTGTAATGAGCAGGAAAAACCTGACCACTGTTTTGCTGGCCTTAAATGAATACTAATGCAAAACTAGTAGTTGATGTAAGAAATGACCCAATTAGTTGGTGACGAATCAGAATCTGGCAGTTTCTCACAGATTGACCATGATGGTGACGGGTCAAATACTGAAAAATCTTGTTTTCTTTTTCCTCTTTATTAAATTTATTAAATAAACTCCCTCAATTTTTGTTCTATAAAATTGTCAACCAACAGATTTAGCTCAGAGTCCCTTTCATTTCTAGTAGGAGAGTCGCATAAAGCTTAGAGACGTATACTTTGAGCCATTAATGTAAATGTTCTTGTAATGCCTTCTTTTTTTATCATTCTTTTTTTGTCAGATTTGAAAATGAAGATTTTAGAACTTAAGGATGTAACACACAAAAAAAATTTTTGTTTTATGTGCTACATCCTTAGTTAAAAAATGGAACGGCTCAAAATCAGAACGAGCTGATCAAGCCTGACATCTATTGTGTTTAATGCCCTTGGGGGAAAAAGATCCTCCGTTGCTGAGTTAAAAAAGAAAGAAACAAACAAAAAAACACTACCAATGTGTGTTTTTGCAAAGCCACTGGGCATGTTTGAATAATAATGGTGAGGAAATCCATATGTCTCCCAGTGTTGCCCATTAGCTGATTTACAAAGATAAGTTGATGGAGGGAGGAGGGCACATCTCCATTAGCATAGATAGAGTAATCAGGAAGTGGTAAGGTGGTATGCTGTGAGGGGCAGCTATTTTTAATAAGAATAGGTGTTACATCAGCCATGAACTGAAACTAAAGCACTGTAACAACTGGTTAGAGGAAACTATGGCTACGTTCGCACTGCAGCCTGAAGTGACCCAATTCCGATTTTTTTTTTATTTTTTTGTCCATATGCAATCTTTTCATGACAGTCTGAACAACACAGATTGGATTTTTTCAAATGCGACCCAGGCCACTTGGATATGTGGTCCTGAATCCGATATGTATCTGATCTTTTCAAATGCGACCTGTGTCTGTACGGCCAGGTCGCATTTATCTGACCTGTACGTCACTGATACTCAACAAACGTCACTATTCTGCATCCTGCTATGCAGAAGCGGGAAGAAAGACGAACCCATAGCGGACTACAATGAGAAGAGCACTCAGTGGAGAGAAAGCTCCGGTTAGAAAATAAATTAATGACCGCAAAATGCGCGCCGGCATTATAATCCATGTTTACTTCCTCAAACACTGAGGACGCTTGCTACGTGTGACGTCATCGCCTCCTCGACTACTCATGTGGGACACTTAAGTTGTATGAATGCAATTCACACAGAGGATCACATACAAGTCCCATATATTTGGAAATGTGAACAACCACGCAAAAAAATCGGATTTCACAAAAAAATGGGAATTGAGCATTAAGGCCTGCAGTGTGATCGTAGTCTATGAGAGATCTTTTGGTGATTCTTTGACATCGGCTAACGCTGGTTGGGTTTCTTCCTTTCAAGTGATCATGTGATTTGTCTTGGGAGGCAATATTGAACTTTGGAATTTATCTAAGAAGAAATGCAATGCAGGTTTTACAGTTTAGGGCAATTTTTATTTTTTTTATTTTTTGATGGGATACCTGGAAATGTGCAAACCCCAGATAGTATAATAGCAATATGCATAGTAGAGCAGCAGCATCTCAAAGTAGCTAAGACGTGTGCAAATGTATCTTAGTATCTGGGAGACGGTGTAAACCATTCATGATTGGATCAGAACTTGTGCAACCATTAGGATGTTTGGAAACAGTTATTGAGTCTGTAGAGAGCAGCAGAGATTGTAAAGTCTACCAGCAGCTGGGAGGAACGACCTGCAGAAGCGCTCCTTTGAGCATCTAGGATGCAACAGCTCCACGAATGGGGTGGCAGACTTCGTTGATGTTGACGATAAAGAGTATGGTTCAGGTGAGCACCCAGGTACTTATAGGGGTCCACTATCTGAACATCAGTTCCCTGGATGTTCCGCTGTGTCAGTGCGGTGGGGGGGTGCCTGTGAAAGGCCACCACTAGCTCCTTTGTTTTCCCTTAAACATGTCTGAGAAACCCAATACTAATTTCTGACGTTCCTTATAACCCAATGCTTATTTAATGCTTGGGATCGTTGCCTATCTAATGCTTACCTTCACCAAATGCAAGCGTAGTCTGAGTCCTGCTGCCGAACACCCCCCACCTGGATACTCGCTTTCGTTCATTTTCCTTTGATGATAGATTTTTATTGATTATCTTTTGGTAGTCTATTGCTGTCTGACTGACATCTCCTCCAAGCGCCCGGATCTGCTTGACAGGAAATTAGTAACTTATTCCAAGGCAGGTTTTCTTCAATGACGAGTGAACTCTATGCGGTGGTTCCTTAGCTCTAGGACGGATGTGACGCATGCTGCCATATTTCTACAGCATGAAGTTCCCGCCCTAGAGAGGAGAGCGTGATGCAGTCGATTAGAGACACTTTGGGTGACTCAGCCTTAGTTTTTATGAAAGGTTTTTCCACAAGAGCAGCTGTTACCGGACACACTCTGAAAGTCCTAACTCAAGACTCCTCACATAACGCAGTGGCAGCACATTAGACTGGTGCACCAAATCTCCCTCATTACACCCCAGCTGTCGGTTTGGTTGGCACCCTGTCTGACGAGAGCAAACATGCTGCAGAGGGACGGCATGGAGGGCAAACCGTCTCTGAGGAGGCTGGTTTGGGTAATAGGCGCTCTGCAGGGCTGACCTTAAGGTAGGAGGATATACAGTTTGTGTCCAGGGTGTGTGTGGTCTGCAGAGATGTTAGCGGCTCTTTTCCTGACCCGAGACCTGTACAAATCCTGGATGGAAGGAAGGTCAGCCCTACTGTCAAACTTGTATTTGCATTATTTTTTTCTTTTAATTGTTATGTAAGCCTACCTGTATAGCACTTTGTTTGTTTTTTTAAAAGCACTACAGACCTACTTGTTCATAATAGTTTGGACCAGTCCTGTTTTGTGGATAAGTCAAAACAATTAGTGATGGATGTGCACTAAACAAGCTGAATAATGGCGGTGTAGCTGCTGTGGAAGGTTGGTACTTCTTGAGTTGCAGCAGGAAGCCTTCTGCCAACATCGCCTGTGTGTGAGGACCTCAGTTTCTCTTCGGGCCCAGAAGTGATCCACAGCAGTGTTGTTGGGGACGGTGAGGGAAGGCAGTGTGGGGAGTGTACTCCGGACGTCCGCCGTCATCTCCACTGTCCTGAGTGCGTTAAGCTCCAGGGGGTTGTGACCGCACCAGAGGACCAGCCGACCCACCTCCTGTGTATGCAGAATTGTCACCATCCTGTATCGGATCAATGATAACAGTGTCGTCTGCAAACTCCTGGAGTTTCACAGACAGCTTCAGGACAGTTTGGCGCCTGTTAATCTCCTGTGGTGGCAGTAGTACATAACAGTCAGGGGCCAAATAGTACAGTAACTTAGATGTTTTTCATCACACATGATTGCTTATACATTTGAGTTCTTGTTATGCAACAGGGCTCAAATGTAGGCCAGACCTCACATTAACAAAACACAATGATAACATTTAAGGTGAGTGCCTTACAAGTAATTATTAATTTAATAGTCCACTAATTATTTTTAGTTATTAGTACTAACTGATTATTTATTCAGTTAGTCTACTAATCACAATCATTTTTTTGAATGATCTCCGTCATCACTTCAGTTGCTTGTAAAAATATTTTGACTCACTTGTTGTAGTCTACACACCTTTGAATTCCCCTTAATTGTCTGTTGTTGCCACTATCCTTTATTTATTATTTATTTATAAATGATCCTCCATGAAATATTGATTTTAAATTTTACTTATTTAATTTATTTTTAATATTCTGTCTGTCTGTCTGTCTGTCTGTCTGTCTGTCTGTCTGTCTGTCTGTCTGTCTGTCTGTTAAAACATCAAATAAAGTTCCAAATGTAATAAGAAACTAAATCTTTCGCCCCTCAAGCTTTTCACATGGCTAAAGGTTTCCAAAGATTGTAAGACGGGGAGCATATCGACATGTTTGAACTGCTCTGTGATTTAAACCGTCCACTCCTGAGTGAAATATGGTAAGACTCAGCAATGTTTTATAACTAATAATAATTTCTAAACGATGCTACAACGCTTGAAATTTTGCGTCACCGTTTTTTCATCATCAATATTGTTGATTACGTCGACTAATTAATGAAGCCCTACTTTAAACCTTGCTTCTATGCTTGAGGTTCTTATTTTGAAATAAGAAAAGGAATAGTTCTTAGGTTGCTCTGTTGTGTTGGCATCCTTGACCGAAGGAAAAAAAAATACTGCTCGTTTGCCTGGCCAACAACACTAGCTTAGAAAAAACTGGCTGACGTCGTGTTTAGGTGTCTTTTAAGCTATACGACCAGCCATGTTTTTCCTCCCAGAATATAATTTTCCAGAAAGTTGTGTTTTACCATGGCCGTTTCTTGTGCGTTTGCTCTGTGGGGTTGAAAACAAGGCTTTTTCTGTAAATGACATCTGCAGACACTAAGATGTTCCTCTCCTCCCACTGCTGGGGTGCTAATGTCTTATCTGCCAAGTGAAGAACAGATGCTTCCATCTCAAATATAAAAACTCTGGATTTTGAGCAATAAAACTATAATCGCTGATTTTGTAATCGTGACTACACATTATAAGTTACGGAAAGCTGTAATGTGATTTATTTACAGCCTGGAAACCAATACAGAATGCAGTCACTTCAGCGTAACAAGAGCAAATAAGACTGAATGAGAGCAATAGAGAAGTAGACGGTTTTCTGGAAAAGATTGCCAAGATTGTTAAAATGTTTTGCCTACAAACCAGCTATCAACGGTTTGTGAGCATATTGAAAACCGAGCAAGAGTTTAACCATTAGCCACTACTGGCAGTAAAGTTGGGATCTGCTTACAGTAAGTCACAAAAATGAGAAGATCAGATGTGATTTAGACTTTTGCCCTGGAGACTTGTGACTTGACTTAGGCTTGTGGTCTTATAAACAATCTTTTATCTCATTTGTTAAATGGTGAAAGCCAGCCAGTTTGTAAGGTAAATACCATAGCAGCTCTGACAGGTTTACTTAAAGAGTCCTTTTGGTTATTAGCCAATGATTTTTACTCACTGGTAAATTATGGCTCTTAATGGGTTGTTACGATACAGAAATTTTAAACTTGATACCAATACCAAGATACTAATTCTAAAAATACTCAATAGCATTTTTGGTTCCACGGCTACATTTGTTGAAGGCACAGGGTTATTTTTGACCAAGAATAAGAAAATTATTTATTATTAGCCAGCCTTCAATTGGAGAAATGTATACTTTAAATGTCACGTCCTTGTTTGGCAAAACAGTAGAGCAGGTAATACTAATAGTGTTTATTACATTTTTAATAATAAATATTATTACATACGTCCTTTATGAAGTATGTGCCTTTGATTCAGTCATGCTGTTTTTATTTTGTTATAATTTCTTACCTTAAGGGTGAATTTGCTGATGATGCAATTGAATTATACTACTGTGGGATAGTCCGTCCGTCCGTCCGTCCGTCGTCTTCCGCTTATCCGGGGTCGGGTCGCGGGGGCAGCAGCTTCAGTAGGGAGGCCCAGACGTCCCTCTCCCCAGCCACTTGGGCCAGCTCCTCAGGAGGAATCCCAAGGCGTTCCCAGGCCAGCCGGGAGACATAGTCCCTCCAGCGTGTCCTGGGTCTTCCCCTGGGCCTCCTCCCGGTGGGACGTGCCCGGAACACCTCTCCAGGGAGGCGTCCAGGAGGCATCCTGACCAGATGCCCGAGCCACCTCAACTGGCTCCTCTCGACGTGGAGGAGCAGCGGCTCTACTCTGAGTCCTCCCCGGATGACTGAGCTCCTCACCCTATCTCTAAGGGAGAGCCCAGACACACTACGGAGAAAACTCATTTCAGCCGCTTGTATCCGGGATCTCGTTCTTTCGGTCACGACCCAAAGCTCGTGACCATAGATGAGGGTAGGAACGTAGATCGACCGGTAAATCGAGAGCTTCGCCTTTTGGCTCAGCTCTCTCTTCACCACAACGGATCGGTACAGCGCCCGCTTCACAGCAGACGCTGCACCAATCCGCCTGTCGATCTCCCGCTCCATCTTCCCCTCATTCGTGAACAAGACCCCAAGATACTTGAACTCCTCCACTAGGGGCAGGACATCCTCCCCAACCCGGAGAAGGCACTCTACCCTTTTCCGGTTCAAGACCATGGTCTCGGATTTGGAGGCACTGATTTTCATCCCGGCCGCTTCGCACTCGGCTGCGAACCGCTCCAGTGAGAGCTGTAGATCACGCCCTGATGAAGCCAATAGGACCACGTCATCCGCGAATAGCAGAGACGCAATCCTAAGGCCACCAAAGCGGATCCCCTCAACACCTTGGCTGCGCCTAGAAATTCTGTCCATAAAAGTTATGAACAGAATCGGAATATGACAGAAATTCTTCTGTCACTGTGGGATAGATAAATGTTAATTCCATCCATCCATCCAGCCATTTTCAAACCCGCTTAATCCCTCATGGGGTCGCGGGGGGTGCTGGTGTCTATCTCCAGCGTTCACTCGGCGAGAGGCGGGGTACACCCTGGACAGGTCGCTAGTCTGTCGCAGGGCATGTTAATTCTAAACTAAAATATATTGTGATTGAAAACAAAGATGGATCCGGTGCATACAAAACATATTGTTGAAGTGTAAAGAAGGATCTGATCCATGCAAATGTACTCAGCAGCAGCCCTGTACAACTCCTGTCTTTTTGGTGATTTAGCGTCGTATTTCCTTTAGTGGTCAACTACAGCAGCTGCGGGTTGCTACTTTTCCTGCTCTGATTGTCAGCTCCAGTATGGCGCCACTATAACCTGTTTTATAATTAGTTACATTAGCCTCCAATAGCTTCATAACTAAACAGAAGTGTGGGGGTTCCCTGGTTTGTTTCATTGTTTCTCTATATCATAACCTGACTCCGGCAGATGGATTTGCTCCGCATATCCATCTGGAAACCTTTTGTTGAAGTAATTTTGGGAAGGGGCGAAAATACTGGTTAGCTGATTGGCCTATGTTGGTGCTAGACAGACCAATTAAACCAATCAGATCAACGAAGCATATGACATACTAACAGCGACGACGAAAACACAACCACAAGCTCTTGCCGAAACCAGTCGGGAGAAGAGCAAAAACATGTTTTCCTCTGAGAAAAGCCTCCAAAGCAGTGTTTTGCTCTTCTTTCAGTGAAGAAATACTCTGTAATTCCGATAAAACTTGCTTGATAGCCACGCTAACGCTAGTTTCATCGGCTGAAGCCGCCATGTTCTTTAGACCTAACTGTCGCGCTTCTCGTTGCGTCACACCTCAACCCGCCTCAAAGCCAACGCTGATTGGACGTTCGTTTGGTGAACTGCTCCAAATTTTCTTTAACGGAAAGTAGCCAGACTGATCTGCGAGTGAAACCTTGTGTAGAAGCACGTCTCGACAAGGGAGCTCAGACCGACAGAACCAGAACCCCGTCATTGGGCTGTCCGTGCCCGTGAAACTAGGGCTTAAACAGACTGGGTTAGCTTGCCTCGTCCGGGAGGTTCACTACTTCACTGCAAGAAGTTTACCGAGCTTTTTTTACATTACTCTCAAACATCAGCGTCGTAGTGTTAGCTTGTAGCATTAGCGTAGCGTGTGGCATCGTTTAGTTCTTATCAGTCTGCCTTTATTGGGAAAGTTCCTCTAAACCAGTCTTGTGTGCTTGCCTTGTCGATCGAAAAGCGTTTTTTTTTTCTGGCTGTACTCGACATGTCAGCGGAGTTGAAACTTCCAGCAGCAGATCATTGTTGAGATGTGCAGCTGCAAAGAGGCTGAGCATCTGCAGCGCTCCAGAGAGACGTGCAACAATTAGGGAAAATGTGAGCGGTTGTCTTCAACATAACGTGCAGCTCTATTCTCATCTTATGAGCTGGATGTGTTGTTACAAACCTCTCATAAACACAGTTAAAAACACATGAAAACGTAAGCCCATCCCTAAAAGCATGTCTGATATCCCAGAGAAATGAAATAAAACATCTAACCCTAACCGTACTTTCCCCTCCTATGCTTGTGGCGACTTTTCTTGCTCTTTGTAGTAAGGTTACCATTGCTCTCTCAGGTTGTGGAAACGCTTTGAGGTGGTGAGATACAGGAAGGGACCCATGGCGGGGGATGGAAACAAACTGGAGCTTCTTGTGGCGCAGTCAGCGCAGCGCTCGGATAGTTTTGTAGCTTACTTCAACCAGAGTTGAGTGAAACCTCAAGTCTGTTTTAATGATGAAAATGCTCCGCACGATCGCTTTATGGATTGCATAACGGCGTTGTGGTGTGCTTGAATCTGCTGAATCTACAGCACCGTAGAAGCAGGAAGGATCATAGGGAGAGATTATTAACATAGAAACTGATATTTCCCCCTGCCGTCTGTCAGCTATTGTGACTGCAGTAAAACACGGGCAAGCCACGGTGGGACGGTCCAAATGGAGTATTAGTCCAGACAAAGTCCAGGTTGCTTGCCCTGTGAGCGTTAAACGGTTTGGTGCTCTGGGTTTTAGATCTGGAAGAAATGACCTAAGTGTTAAATCTGCAGCTGATGTTAGGTTGGGTTGGCCCTCCCTCCACTACCACTACCTCTTTTTGTCTTGTTCATCTTCTTTTCCTGCGTTTCCTGCCATCTTTTCTTACAGCTTATTTTGCCCCGGCACGGGGTTTCTGTTGCCTCCTTCTGTCCCTTATATTTGCTTCTCTTTGTATGTTTTTACCTCTTCCTCCAGCTCCATCTGTCTTCCTCTGTTTGTGACGTCTACTTCTTCTCTCCCTGGTGACTTCCAGTGAAGGAAGGAAACAAGCCTCTCCCTTTCCCTTCCTCCTCAACACATGTCCCCGCTATAACTTCTGAGAAAACACACACACACACTGGCTTCATTACAACTCATTGTTTTCAGGGGATAATTCTGTACAGAACAACGCATCCAATAAAACTCTGAACAAATTGTCTTTTAAAGTTTTGGGGTGTTTTGTTCATTGTATCACGTGGGACTGTAAAAAGAACTATTATTAGGGTTTATCCAGCATTACTGGATAAACCCGGTGGGGGATTACCTCAGAAAGATTTTGGTTGTGTCACAAGTTGTGTTTCTGTTTAGCCTACCCGTCGCCACATCTGCTCTACATCCAAACTCTGACTCACTATTCGTGGTTGGATGATTCAAAATAAGAAAGAGAGAGAAAAAAAAAAGCTTGGAGTGTAATCTGTACCTAAAATATGAGTGCTAAGTGCTATGTCTGAAGGCAGTTCACCTCTGGAACGGTTAGGTGTATTTGTAGCTTTCACAATACTACCATCTTTTTTGAGGAAAACTTAGTCAGACAACTTTAAAAAAAAAAACAGGCTTTAGCATGTTGTTAGTCTCATTTTAGTTGACTGTAGTGACTGTATGTCAAAAACCTTCCAGGGTGAGCAATCCAAGAAATACAGATCTTTAAAACAGATGTCAAAGGAGGAAGTAAAGCCTGTTCCATCTTCCTGCCTTTCCGCATCCCCACTTACAATGCCTTGCAAAACTCTTAATTCCCCGTTTTATCTCCTAACGACCACAAGCATCAGTACGTTTTACAAAAAGTTTACGTGACGGACCAGCAGAAAGTAGTGAATGTCTGCGGACTGGAAAGAAAAGGTCGCAAGGCTTTCATATAGAAAAAAAAAATAAAAAGTGGGGTGTGCATATGTATCCCACCCACTTGGTGGATGGTGTGTTCAGGGTGATGAGCAGGGGGTCAGTTTTCCACCACAGATAGCATTTCACATGTTCCATTTTGGTCTAAGCTAACCAGAGCGCCCTCTTTTCACATGTTCACTACATCTCCTTCATGACCTCAGGTCACGTCATGCTAGGTTTGCAGTTCCGCCATATTTGTTCCATTTCTAGCTGTTGGATTGAACAGTGTTCCCCTCAGACGATATAGGCTTTATTATTTAAAAATGTTATGCCTTGGTCTATCACATAAAACCATCCAAAAGAGTGTTTAAGTTTGTATTTATGTGACAAAATGTTGATAGGTTCCAGAGATATGATTACTCTTTAAATGTAAGATATCAAGTAGAATTTATTCATTCAGCACTTTCACATACAGGAAACAGCCCATCTTCATGGGAAACAATTTGGTGAAAGTTTACAGCTGCTTATTAAAAGAATCAGCAGAACGTCAACAATGTAAGGAGAGGCAGTAGTTCCCACAGTTTGGAAGCCACCGTTTGAATGGCTCACTTCCTTCTGGTCCTAAAGTGTACAGGCGCAAAACAAATGACTTCTGACCTGAAAGACCCCAAGGTGTGGGCAGGGTTGTGAGTTAGATTAGGATCAGATCTGAGATGGACGAGGACCTCTAAAAGGCCACAATTTTAAAATGGACTATAGAATAAATGGGTAACCAGTAAGGTGATGCTAGTCTGTCCCGAAGCTTATTAGATGTGTTAATATTCTGTTTGGGTCTTATTATTCAATCCGTTCCGTTTTCTCTGTTCTCTATTATGATTTTTTGAACATTTACTTCACAGTAGTCTAGATGAGAAGGAATAAAAGGATAAATAATCATTTCAGTTATTTTTTTTATGCAACTTTGTTAACTTGGCAATGTTTCCCGGATGAAAGAAACTGATGATTTTAAAAAGACAAAGGTGAGTCAAACGTAACACCTGACTTGCTGGACAAAGGCCTAAATCTATTTTAATAATCACTTAACCAATGATTGATGCTAGATAAGCAGTCAATTTAGGAGGAGAGTTTATGGAGCTCCAACTGAATGAACAGCAGAGCTGAATATCATCAGCATAGAGATGGTACGATTCATTGTAAAACTGTTTTATGGAACCTACCGGGATAATATACACGGCACTGAGTGCTGAAGTAAAAATTACAGTATAGGAAAAATATCAGGGCAAACTGTCCTTAAATGCATTTGTGGTGCTTGTTCGTGACATGGACAGGCCTTTCAGTTTGTGTGTAAAATGATTTATAATATTTTATTGACATTTGTAGTCTCATCTTCTAGGCTTAATGTTTTGGAAACCTTTGGTCTGGATTGCAAGTTGGGCGTTCTCTGAAGATTGAATCTGTGATAATAAAAGGACAGGGCATGAATTTCCCTTAGTCAGCGATGCCTAGGAAGTGTTACGTGTTCCTTTATGTCCTGCACGTGTGTCACCAATTTGGACTTTAGGTTTCCTATATTGCTTCAAGTCCAAGATCTTCCTCTTTTTTTAAAAGCATGTTGTTGTTTTTTAGTACTGCTGTATTCTGATTAAATAAGAGGACATGAAAACTGCTGAAGCAGTTTATCAGTTAAAGCGTTACTCTAAATGATACCCAGCATGCATTTTTTTTTATGGTTCAGGCTTGGCTACCAGCTCTAAATCCAATTGACTCCCTTGGGTTATAAAGAAAACCTGAACTTTGAACTTGAATTTCTTTCTGTTTCTGTTCTTGTTTTCTTTGTTCTTTTAAGTCAAGCTTTCTTTCACTTCTGTGCACCGTTTCTGTGTTTTTCTCCTTTGTCTACCCGGCAAGTGTTCAGTCCTTTGTTCCTGTTTGGCCCTTACCCACAAGAGGCTTTGTAGTTGGTCTTATTATGATTATAGGTGCTGCCACTGATTTTCCCATCATTAGTTGCACAAAGCAGCTGCTAAACTGCACCTATTGTTTTGATTTGATATCAGCACAGGAACCGGAAATGTGTGTTGGTGTGCAGGCAGGCGAGAGACTTTGTTAGAACAGTTGTTTTGGGACACATGCTCGAGTCTCTGCAGTGCAGCTTTCTGTGTTTTTCCATTTTTACTAATGAAAGACACAATTGATTAATTTATTTGCTTTTTGATTGTGGAGGTCTTTGATTATTTGTTTAGAAAAAGGCCAAAACAGGAGAAATGCTGCTTAAATGGCAATCCACTACTTTTACATTAACTACACTACAGCAAGAATAAACATTGAGTTAATAGACTTTTGTCTTGGCTTTTTATGGCTTTTAAATGCAAAGACCATCCAAAAAAGGTTTGAGATCAGCTATTTGATTTGATTTTCTTATAGGGCCATGTTAGTTTGGATAGCATTTTCCACTTAAATAAACCGACTCTGTAGTATGGAGGGGGATCTGTGATGCTGTGGGCTTGTAACTATCAGAAGACATGCATATAGTTATAGAATGCATTACCTCATGGATAGAAATGGTTGTTTATTGCCTCTTTCTGCAGAATAATGATACAAAAAGTGGAAAGCTAACAGAAACTGTCCGTTGAGGTTAGCCCCTAGCTGTCTGACTGACAGGAAGCTGTGTCGTCCCGTGTTTCTCACCTTGTGCACTGCAGCCCTGAGCAGCTGGCAGTCGCGCCTACTTTGTCGTCAGCTAGGCATGCTAAGACGAGGCTGATGGCTGTGTTTTAAGAATGATAAAACATTGGGCCCCATTTATTATCCAGCTAACGCATTGGCCTTCCTCTAAACAAGACTGGGCTTTGCTAAATGTGGCCGGTGGTCTCGTCGTATTTTGTTATTGGAGTCCAGGTCTTCTGCTGAGGTTGACGAGAAAGAAAATCTACGTCGTTCAGCTGAACTTTTTCGTAGGACATTAGTCCTTTTAAATTTTTTACTGCGCACTGGCTGTTTCCTGCCACCAGCAGATAATATTGACATCAACAATCTGCCAATGCTCATATAAGTCGAGCAGTCAGCAGATAATTGATTTTTATATGAGCTTACGAACAGCGGATGGATTTCCCTCAGCAGAAGGACGGAAGATAATAAAACGGTTTGACTTGATCTGACATCTGAGATCAGATCAGAAGTTATTTTTTCTTTCTTTTGGGGGGGTGGGGTTCAGTTGTCACTTTTAAAGTGATGCACAATGAAGTTCGTTCAGCAAAAATCTCCTTTTATTATAATGAAATGTATCAGAAATGTAATTTAGCGTCAACATTTTTAAGCATAGCAGCAGGTTATGCTGCCAAAAAGTGGTTTTCGAAAGCACTGCTGCAAGCCCGAGCATTGAGCAACGAAGCAAAGATGGAAAAAGCATTAAACTCAGCTGCTTTTTTCCAGAGGAGTAAAGTGCATGTGTGCAGCCCCAATTACCTCAAAAGAGACGAGCTACAGGAATAAAAGATCCATAGGTGCCAGGTCTAGTCTCTGAGCTTCTTGTAGCAGTGATTTTGAGGGCTGAGGAGGGCAAGCAATTGCATATTTGTTGCAGAACTGAGCACTTCGGGCAAAGTGGGCTCCTTGCAGACCGTTATAGTTGACTGTTTTTCCTTTTTGGAGTGCAATAGTTAGCAATAGATGCTGGGAAAACCTCTTGCTTTTCCCCTTAAATGGACTTTGAAGCTGTGTGGGTTGTTTAAAGAGAACAGTGTTTCTGTTTGAAATGCTTTCAAATGCATGTTCATTTTTGTTTTCTAATTGGACTAAAGCAGAACAAAGTGACCGACTGGTCAAAATCCTTTTTGCAGGTTATTAAATGCATCTAAACATGTTTTTTCTTTAACACGCCTATGTTCTGAGTTTAGTAAAAACAGAAGAGGTTCGGGCACGTATGCTTTGACACTTAAAGCAGAATAATCATCAGTTCCTTTTTTTTTTCTGCTGGATATAACACTGCTCCTCTTTCAACAAACGTGCAGCACGATGTCTTTTTGTTTAGTGTTTTATGGAAGTCTATTAAAATTGCATTATTTATGTATAGCGTTGTATGGACCGGCATAAATCAATAATGAACCGGACTTTAAAAGCTTCATATGAAGGGTGTTAAGCATCTGAGCGAGGAGTTCTCCTGTTCATGCTGGCATATTTTTGTACTTGTATATTCTAGTTGATGGCCTGGAGAAATCATCTGTGGCCAGCTGTGACGTGGTGGTGGACAACACCTCCAGTACCCAGAATGCCCATGGGTCACGACAGCAGCGAGGCAAGCTGTCGACGCTGGGAAAGCTGTTCAAACCCTGGAAGTGGAGGAAGAAGAAAACCAGCGACAAATTCCAAGATCTCTCCAAAGGTAGGGTTTGTGAAATGTGCAGCTATGAGTGTTTTTGACTCTGGGCTAATAAATGGTCCTCTCCAATCAAACGCCTGGACAGTGTCACAGCTCCGTACCTTTATGGGGAGCACGAGGCATGAATTGGACGGCTGTAGCTCCCAGAAGAGCTTTAAAAGGAAACGGTTGCATGGTTTGTTTGTAATTCTTTCTGGTTTTATTCCTGAGCTGTTGGTCAGGAAATAAAAAGAGACAGAAGTAAATGGAAACACAAGAGGCTCTCTTTTTTTATATTTATATCTGGTTAGTGTAATATTTTGCTTTCTGATTTAGTCTGTGTAGGTTTGATGCTTGTTTCCAGGATAATTTACCAGAAAGAATCCTGGTTTCTAACCTTTCAAAATTTTTGTTAAAAATGCCCTGATTGTAAAATTTATTAGGAAGTCAACAGTGAAACTAACTTATTTATATGGATAGCGGATAGTTAGTGAGTGTTTTAATAGCTGGGCGATAACTCGATTTAACCAATTAATTTGAATTTACAATTGTTGTTAAGATTACATTTTTTGAAAATCTGCACTTTATTTTGGCAAATGCACTCATTGGGTTTCCATGAAGAGAATAGCATGCAAAGCTAAATATATGTTTAGGAAAATATATTGTCAAAATATTGTAAAGAGGAAACTTATTTAACCCTTATACAAGGCATTTTATTTTCCTCATTTACTTATTATTTGAAGTTAGTTTGAAGTTTTACGCGTAAAGTGAAGCCTGTTCTTAACTCATCGTGTAATACCACCAGCAGCAATCTTTTTGTTATACTGTCATTGTTTACAACTGCAGGGCCGCCATCTTGTTTTACTTTTAACTTGTTTAGTTGGACTTTGAATTCAGGTCAACTCATAGACAAATTACTTGAAATAACAGCAAGTTTTTAAAACAATTTCTTAAATGTGTTATTGTGAAACGAATAGGAGGAAAAAAACTGATTCATCGGATTTGGTATACTAAAATGGGAGATTTTATTTTGAAACCATATCGCCCAGCCCTAGCAGGGACCTCTGCATGAATTAAACTTACTGTTACACTAAAGAAAATACAATTTCTGAAATTACTTCTGTATTTCTGCAGGAAAATGTAAGGTTCAGCTACTCCCCCTTTACCACACAACTTGTCTGGATAGACTTTTGCATATTTCTGTACCTCCAACCTGACATGGAAATGAAGGGGACGGTTTTTGGTTCAGGGGCAGGACTTTATCAAATATCTGTGCTTTGTTGCCTTAATCCTGAAGTGATGCAAAAGGAACAGCAACATGTGACACAACTGCATCATTAAACCATTGTTGTTGATTTACCGTTTAGATGTTGCAGATGCTAAAAATAATATGAAGCATTTGATCTCCCTTAAGGAAGGTTAGGAGAACATGACATTGCAAATATAGTTAACCAGGAGGAGTGTTAATGCTCAGCAGCTGAAATATTAAAGCCCGCCAATCCAAGCTATGTTTTTTGAAGGGACGGGAATTTTCTTTAACCAGTGTCTGTGTAGTTTCCTCTTTTGCCAGTCTTAGCTGCTCACAGGCGCTCTCCTCTAACTCCCTCCTCCTCTTCATCATGTTTGGAGCCATTAGGAGCGGCAACACTTCCTGCCCATGCATTGTCTGACTGATGCACGTGTCCTCTAAAGTAGATCTTTGGGATTTTTCTGCTCCGGCACCAAATCGCTCAGTCTGGCAGCTTCCACTGCACACTTTGTCCCAGAATAGGATGCAGATTTCATAATGTTGAGCTCGCACAGTGTTAACACGTTCAAGTCCTGTGAGATTCTCATAAAATCCCAGGTGTGAGGAGACTCTGAGCCACACGTTAGACGGAAGAGACGAGCCTAACGATGTTGCAGCCATTGGCTTTGCACAAATGGAGCATTCTAATGTTTCTTTTTTTTCTTATCATGAGTTCAGTTTTTCTTCAGCTGTTGTTTCATTCCTTGTGCGCAGCCCTGAGTAATGTGTGTTGACGTTGTTTCTTTTTTAACTGCTAATTACGCATTCCCACAAAAGGTGACAGGATGACTCCTTCTGAGGCTGAATCATGAACTTTGTTTTCTTTCCACACCGACTTGGTGCTTAGATTTCTATACACCTCATCAAACTTTTCAGTGAAAAGGTTTAAATTAAACCCTCTGAAAGTCGTCGTCTACGTCCCCGCCGGCAGAACAGTTGATTTTTTTAAACTCCAGTAAAACTCATAATACTTCCTCAACGCTTGGGGGACAAAAGGCTTCAGCTAAAGGTCCGTGACCTGAATCGAAAGAGGCGGTGTCTAAAGCTGTTGTTTATTTTTCCTACATTTTAGCTGTTTTTCTAGATGCCCAAATAACCTCTTACCTTGTGATGACTGTAACAGTGCACTTGTTTTATGGCATGTCAGGGAATAATGAACCAAGCTCCTATCTTGTAATTTGAGAAGCTGAAATCAAAGATGGTTTGACGGGAAATTGAAATCTGCACAGATGCTCTGATGGAGAAAAATGTCTTTTTATGATCCTCTAAATGGTCCTAAAAGACAGAACAATGTTCGCCAACAGAACGACTGGGTCGTGATTGAAGTGGTGATTTCAGAATAACCCTTTTACAGATTGCTGTGTAAGCTGTTGCTTGTGCCAAAATAAATCTTTAGGAGGAGAGCATTTTACGTGTCTTCACTGAGCTCCACATTCATCTTGACATCTTTTAATGTTTCAGTTCTAGAGAGAAAAATCTCCACCAGGCAAACAAGAGAGGAGCTCATCAGGAAAGGGGTCCTCATCCCCGAACAAGGTTCGTCTCCTTTCTTCATGTGTTTATTGTCTAAGTGTGCCGCCACTGTTGTTGGCGCTATTGCCTCGCAGCAAGAGTCCCAGGTTCAAATCCCAAACGGACCTTCCCGTTTGCTCTTTCTACGCTCTCCCAGTGGATGCATGTGTTTTTTCCCAGGTTCTCCGGCTTGATCTCCAAGGCTAAAATTTATGGCGGGAGGTTAACCTCCTGCCATAAATTGCCCTTAGGTGTGAAAGTGCGCGTGGTTGTTTTGTCCTGTGTGTCTTTGTTGCCCTGGTAACTGCCGGCCTGTCCAGGGCGGGCCTGGAGATGGGGACCAGACTCTTATGACACTGTAAGGTTCCTGCAGGTAAAGAAAAGGGATGAATGGTTTATAAACACGCTAAATGAATAATATCATGTGGACTAAAAGTAGAAAACAACAAAATTTTAACTTTTTTTATTACAGCCTTTCTTATTGTTGGGAATTTATAGGTGAAGATTAAAGGATATGGTAAAAAACATGAAGGTTTTATTTGAAATGTTATTTGTTTGGAAATGTACTGGGTAAAAATATCAAGATTTCTTTAAAAGAGATACAAGATGAGAGTATATTGTTTATGTTGTACTATAATTATACTTTTATGTATTCCAGTAGGCTAATTTTCAGCTCTTTTTCATATTTATCTACAGCTGTTTGTTAAAAATGTGCCTGTGAGAGATTTGGGATAAAGCACTGATTCTTTTTAGAATTACTTTATGAAAAGAAAAACAAAATATTATTACTGGCCCATATTGCCCAGCCCTATTTACATGATTTTTTTTAAAGCCATGCTTTTTCTAATACTTCAGAAAACTATTAACATTACTTTGTTCAATATCTGTATAATTGCCTCTTGTTGAAGTTAATGGAAATCTGTGACAGCAGCATACATTCCTCTTTTCTCAGATGAGCCGATCAGTAGTGAAAACCTCAACGGCCACGCGTCGTCCAGTTTGACCCCAGAGGAAGTCAAAGTGGACATCGAGTCTCCTGAAGCCCCAGCTGAGGGACCAGCCGCTGGACCAGTCGGCACAGAGGGAAAGACATCAGGTTGATGTTTCTTCTTGTTTCCTATTTAAGTTGTTGTGCTGCTCTGGCCTGTAGTGTTCAGGGAATCCCATCTCTGCTTCTGTTGACGGTTCATACTGGACAGGACTCATGTTTCTCCTTGTTTTCAACCTACATTTACAGCGGTTTCTATTGTAGAAAATAACTACTTTTCTAGTTTTCAGATAAAATAAGCATGGCTGTTGGTTGTTGTGTATTTAAATCATGTTTAATAAGTAAAGAGAATTTTTGGCCAGTCTCAGTGTTGTTTGCACAGCTCTGATCTGCCAATACTGATTTTAGCTGATGCTGACTTTTTTCTAAGGACTATTAATAACGAAATTCTTATTTTTCTACTTCCTGACTAAATTAAACTTTTAATAAAAATAATAATTGTTTTTCAGGGTTTAAAAGCCGTCTCAGTTTGCTTTCCACAGGCTTCTTACGTCTTTTGTGCTTCTCAGATTTCATTTTGAAGCAACTCTGATGCTGACAATAGCAGACTGAATCTTACCTTCAGTAACAACTTCCAAAATAACGACAGATTTTGGCAGCAAATTGATGCATTGGATCCATTTCCAATTAGCCAGTCACCGATTATGTCAGGTCAAGGTTAAAATCAGACCGTTTCGGTCACCAGGCATTTTCTCAGTGCGTCTCGCCTAACAAACGCTTAGCACAGAAGGCTAAAATCAACTAGGCAGAACTTATTGGGTCATCGGTACCATAGCTCCTCTGTTCCAAACAAACTACTAGAACCAGTTGTGTTGCTAAGCTGTTTAAGGTTTTCCAGAATTTATCGTTTCAGCTGTTTTCACAGGGTTCCTTTGCCTTTGGATATGCGTTTGTTTTCTAGCTGACCTCTCGGCGGGATCAATGAGCAGGTCTAATGTGCTCCAACAGATAATGCCATTACATCAGGCTGCAGCATGGATCCACAGTCCGAGCAGTGCAGGATCTCCTCCTCCTAATGCTTCCCACTCTCTTCGGACCGATGCTGCTTAAGTGTTGTGCTGTTTTTATCTCAATTGGGTTAACATTGAACCTGTAGCAATTTGCCAATAGTCAGAAAGCCAAAGGGAGCGAATTTGGCGAATAAAGCAACAGATACCATAATACTGGAAGCTGGGAAAGCAATGCCCATATGTCATCCATCAAAGTCTATTTAAAGGCTGCAGCTCTTTTATCAACACCACCTGTCGGGCTCTATTTTTTTTTTTTTCAGCCTGCGGTTGCCTGCTAGCCAGTTTGTGCATCTCTTGGCAACAATGTGCTCCTCTTTTCTTGCCTCACTCTCCGTTTAGTTCTCTAAATTCTGCACCTTTTCCTTCCTGCTTGTTCTAAACTACTCAGAGAAGAGCGTTACTAAACCTCCTGGCCGGACAAACCAGGTGCGGCCTCGAGACGCTCCAGCTAAAAAACAGCAAACTACCGCTGTGGCCACTGCTGGGAGAGCTGCTGGCAGCACCACCGCCGCCACCGCCGCTGCAACCAGGCACAAAGAAGGTGCCTCAGGAGCTAAAAAGACAGCTAAGGCCACAGGAAAGACCGCCACGTCCACACAGGCTAAAGCTAACCCACGGCACACTAACACCGCAGGTCGAGGGGTTGGTAAGTTCAGCTGGCTGAGACTGAAGCCTGTGGCCCCCTGAGTCTTGCTGCCTGTCTGCTACCCTGCATGGAAAATACGTTTGTATCCCTAAAGAACAAATTAAGAAACTGGGCCCTCTATATGTCAACCTACCCCTGTTAACCATGTGGCGCATGTACACACCTTCCGGTACTTACAGTGTTTTCCCATTTTGCCGCGCTGCAACAACAAACTTCAGTGCATTTCCGTGGGATTCTATCTGATGGACAACACGAAGGAGCTTTTCAGTGTAGAAGGAAAAGGATACATGACTTTTTTCCTATATCTATCTATCTATCTATCTATCTATCTATCTATCTATCTATCTATCTATCTATCTATCTATCTATCTATCTATCTATCTATCTATCTATCTATCTATCTATCTATCATCTATCTATTATCTATCTATCTATCTATCTATCTATCTATCTATCTATCTATCATCTATCTATATATATATATATATATATATATATATATATATATATAGAGAGAGAGAGAAATAGATAGATAGATAGATAGACTTCTAGATCTATAGACATTGTAACTTTGGAGGAGCTGCAGGGTTCTACAGCTCAGGTGGAAGGAATGGTCCACAAAACTGCTATTAGTCAGGCACTGCACAAATATGACCTTTGTGGATGCAAAGATATCCCATAAGAAGTCTCTTAAATATCAAAGCAGGCCATGTAAGAATCACAGGTAGAAAGCTCAAATGAGACCAAAGTTGACCTTTTAACCTACATGCCATGTGAAAGAAAGTAAAACTAAGCTGCGACACACCATTCCCACATTGGCGCATAATGATGACAGCATCATGCTGTGGCGAAAGACAGGGAAGATGGGTAGGGTTGATGAATTGATGTGGAGATTCGCTGACCCTAAATACGGCCAGAGCTCAGTGGGATGGTTTAGATCAGAGCAGAATCACTTAGGATGGCATACCCAAAGCACACACCTAAGTCCATTAAAAAAGTCTGGGGCAAGGACATGACAATGAATGTTAAGGCTCTCTATTCAATCTGACTGAGCCGAAGCTATTTTGAAAATAAGAGCGGCAAAGAGTTTCAATCTCTAGATGTACAAAGCAGGTAGAGACTTCCCCACAAAACTTGCACATGTAACAGGGGCAAAATGGTGGTTCAAAAATGTGATTCTTCTAACTTGCTTTCACTAAGGGGGTTGAAACAAAACAAAAAAAACATTCCAAAGTTTTTTTAAACGGTGGTAAACCAATTTTAAACCATGTAATCTTTTTTTGGGCTTTTCTTACAATTATGCGCTACTTTGTGCTGGTCTGTCACATCACATCCCAGCAAATCACACTGGAGTTTGTGGTCATAAAGTGAGAAAATCTGGTGTGTTTAGGGGTGTGAATAATCTGAAGGCAGCATTGAGTGTAAGTAAAGTCAAGCGGCTGTAAAAGCTTGTTTATTAGCCTTGACTGCATCCTTCTCCTAACAGAGGGGAATACCAGACTCTCAACTGTAGAAGTGTCATTTACGATTGCTGTTTTCTGCGAAAGCAGAAGTGTGTGTGTGTGTGTGTGTGTGTGTGTGTGTGTGTGCGCGCGCGCGCGTGTAGCAGCTCTGGAAACACTTCTATAGCACAATAATAGAATGCTAGACTAGCGAAACAGACCCGCGCTTACTGTTGTGAGGCCCGCTTATTTCATGCGACTTTAGGCTTCTATGTTATGGCGATTGTACTGAAACAACAATTTCCCTCTGGGATTATTAAAGTATTTCTGATTCTTTTTTCTAAAGTCGCTTGTAAATTTCATGAATTGCGGGTTGCAGTTTTTTTGGGTTGTTTCTGAGAGTGAAGTCGCTTATTTGGGCTCTAAAATAAGTAACGCTGCCACACTACAGACACAG
Source organism: Fundulus heteroclitus (assembly GCF_011125445.2). Classification (NCBI taxonomy): domain Eukaryota; kingdom Metazoa; phylum Chordata; class Actinopteri; order Cyprinodontiformes; family Fundulidae; genus Fundulus; species Fundulus heteroclitus. The sequence continues at coordinate 29,903,533 of NC_046382.1, read as the reverse complement.
TGAGTAAATATCCCTCCGCCTCATTACGCACTGGAGCGCATCCTGACATAGGAGCCGAGGGAGTAAAGGCAGAGAGAGCAACTCTGCTTGTATTTTCTGCAGTTTATGGTAGCAATAACAGATGATAACTGCTGAAAGTAGATTTGGCGGGGCAGATCACCATTTTGAGCAGAGATTGATTCTGAAGATGATTTTTTTACACGCTGATAAAATTGTAGAAACCCAAACCATAAACTATACTTTAATGCTTATTAATTTGTTGTCTTTTTTGTCTCTAAAATGTAAAATTAGTATTACTTTATATCGTAATGCTTAATACCATGTCTATCTTTGTTTAAACATTTTTATTTGTTTACACATTGTGTAAACATCAGGGCGTTATGATTAGTGATTTAGCCATTATAGGCCAGAGTTTAACATTTTATGGCACCAGAATTTTTTCATTTGAATCCTGAAAAGTGCTTGAAAATAAAAACTGAAAATATTTTTTGTACAAGCATGTTTATTACTAGTGTTATTTATTATAAAATTGCATATTAAAATGCCCAAATAGGCTTTACACTTTTAGAAATGACAAGATAAAATATGCGATTCATTTGCGATTAAAATATTTAATTGTTTGACAGCACTATATATATACATATATGCTTGTACATTATTTGGGTGGCTGGACAGAGCTGGAGTGTGATTAACTGGTTTAATGAAATCGTGTTCATGTACATGTCTAAAATTTAAACATCTTAAATGTATTCCTCTCTTGCACACAAAAACACCATGCATGCATTTGAAAACCTATTTTTTTTTTTTTTAAATGTGTCTTTTTCATTTTTAACCCTGAAACGATTGCCTTTCAGCATGGCTTTAAAAAGCACTCACTCTTTCAGGTTAAACTTGTTATGAAATGCACACGCAGCATCATTTATAAATCCTGATCAGATCCCTGCATGTCTGCATATTTGCTTTTTCGACAGTTAGCTACACTGTTTGCTACTGTGGAGTCACATTTATGATCCATGCCAGAGCGTTTTTGTTTTTGTCTGCGAAGATGCTACCTTTACATTGTACGAAAACTACATAGCACCTGCTGAGATGGCTAGTTTGACTTACTCTAAACCAAAAGGATGGCCACTTTGCTGTGGTTTTGGTATCCCTAAGACAGACCAGCATCCCTTTCAAAATGAACATTGTTTAAACCACTACATAGATTTTGACTGCTGCAGCCCTGTATGGAGAATTGGACAGTCGCCACAGCCTTCTTTAAAGTTCTTAATAGATTGCAATTATAATTTAAGCTTGTTTTACCCTTGCATTTATTCAGTTCTTAAAAAGCAACTAAATAGCAGCATTAAAAATGATGATGAGCATAGAGTAAAGCAAAGCTGCCCCTCCTGTGCACCACCGGCAACCGACAGAATGAAAGCTGCTGCACCTTTTCCTCCCAAAACAAACGTGTTTTCGAAACATTTCCAAAAAAAAACATTCTGTCATGGTATATAGAAGCTAAAGGTATGTAACAAAATCACAATAATACAGCCTAAATCACCTCAGATCACCACTTTTGTTGTGATGGAGCAACTAAACTCCGAGTTTGAAGTTTCTCTGAATTTTGTTATGAATTAAGCCACTCTAACCTCATTTTCTGTTTGTCACTTTACAGCACAACAGAGCAATAACGCCTGACCATGATGCAAAATAAGTTTTCTGTAGTTGATGTTGAGTTCAGGGTCACTGCAGTTTAGCTACAGACGACTTTAAATTTTTCTGATTCAAACGTGGCTGGTAAAATGTGCCAATAGTTGAATAGAGATTTAGAAGATGCATGCCTCACCCAACTAGAGGTAAATTTGTTGTGAGTTTCAGTGACATCATGTCATTCTCTAAATTGACTTATACAATGTTCTTAAACACTCATATTTAGATTTCTTTTGGTAATTGGCATCTTAAATGATCTTAACTGGTTTAATTTTTCTGACTTTACGTTTATGCATGTGTTGTTGTTGTTTCATTGCTTTTCCTCTAAGATGGGTGGTGCCTACATTTGTGACATCTGTGCAACCACTCCAGTTCTATTTTATTTAAAAAGAAAATGTGAATAAAGCATGTTTTTTAAAGCAAAAAAGCTGCCATGGGATTCCTAAATGCAGCAAAAAAAAACATATTTTCTGCAACGTATTACCTTAGCTCCAACTCTTGTGTTTGTTCAGTGTTTTTCTCACCTCGCTGCTGAACGTCTACTGGTCTGTGGCCATCAATCAAATGCTAGATGCAGCATACCTCTCCGGCTCTGCCTTTTGTAACATGTCCTCTGAGATCTGCTTTTTCTTTTTCTTTTTTTTTTTAATCAAAATGCTAATGCATGGCTGTACATCATTAGGATTTTCCATGCAAAACAGTCTTGAATGTAATTTTCATTCAACTTTACATGCAACCTTCAACTTTTCTACATTTGAAAGCTTGTATTCATAACCTGCTTGTTTGAGCGAACCCCAACACTTAATTGCTGCCTTTCCTATACCGATTACATGTTTTTCATTTCTCCTTAGCAAAATCATCAAATCCAAAGAAGACGGGAGGCGCGAGTAAAGCCACCCCTACCACCACCTCCACACCTCGTTCTCGGGTGTCCAAGGATGCTGCGGCCCGGTCTGAAGGAACAGCTGCAAAGCCCAGCAGGAAATCGGACCCTCCAACTTCTTCGTCTGAACCTCAGAAAGCCTCCACAGAGACTCCTAGTCAGCCTGAGGAGTTAAAATCATCTCCACTTTCCTCACACAGCAAGTCTCATCCATCCAAAACCTCTGGAAGCAAGACAGAGGGACCTCAGGTTGCGTCTAAACCTGATCTAAATGACATTGATTCAAGGGAAGAGACTCACAAAGTTGTAGCTCCTGAGACTACAGACCAGTCGTCTCATATCAACCAGACTACAGAGGACACCTCCTTCACAGGAGGAGAGAAAAACAACAGCGCACAGGGGGAGAAACGTGAAAGGACAGGAGTGGAGGAAGGAGAAGATGTGGAAAAGCAAAGAGAAACAGATTGTAGTAAAGACAACGGCTCAAGGTAAAACTTCATATTTATTAGGGGTGTAAATCACCAGCGTTATTATAATATGATGATACATTGATTTGTTTGGAAGATGATACGATATTTGCAGATATCACAAAGTCTGTTACCACTTCCTATCGACACGATCGATATGATGCAATGTCATCTAACACTATTATTTACATTGATATTGACTCACAAAAAATATGATTTGACCATTTTAATTTTAAAGCTCTTACAGGTATCAGGCACTTAAATCAAAAACAGCATTTGTCTACTTTTAACATGCTTATAAGAAAAGTAATAGATCACCTGCTCACTATAGTCTCGTGCCTGAATTTCAAAATGTCTTAAATGTCTTAAAAATGTGGATATTTTCATTTTGCATTGGATCGTTAATTATTAAATGGATATATCTGTTGCTCAATGTATCATTACACCCCTAATATTTATCTCCCGTTCTCTGTGCCAGTTTTTGTTTTTCTGACTGCACAGTCCTAAAGCCATCACATTAATATTTCATACTCTACTAAAGGTCTTCCATATAGTCTGTCTCTATCGATATCTCTATCTGCAGCAGTAGGGCGTCCAGTGAGACACCTATTCTTTCTAATGCATGTGTTTTTATACAACGCTTACATGGTCACAAAGGGCCCTTACGCTTAAGGAGATCCCTCAGCATGATATTTCACAACACTCAGCAAAATACTTGTTTATTCTTTATTTTACCGAACTTTCACAAACTGAAATCTGAAAAGTGTGGCATGCATTTATATTCAGCCCCATTTAGTATGACGCCCCTAAATGAAACCCAGAACAACCATCTACCTTCAAAAGTTACTTAGATTGTGAATAAGGTCTACCTGTGTATAATGTAATGCCAGTAATAACCCAGCAGCTCTGCAATGAACTCAAGAGGTTTGATTGAGAAAATTAGAGAACAATCTGCCTCACGAAGACCAACGGACACAGCAGACAGGTCAGGAATAAAGTTGTGGAGATGCTTAAAGCAGATTTAGGTTATAAGACAATATCCTAAACTTTGAACATCTAACAGAGCTCTATTCAATCTGTCGTGTGAAAATAGAAAAGGGATGGTACCCTTGTAATACGCCTGTTTTCACTAAACTAAATCGACAGGCTGTGCAATAGGAGCATCAGTTAGAGAATCAACCAGGAGGTCCAGAGTACCGCTGCAGGAGCTGTAGAGCTCCACTTATCAGACCACCCTTGTTTTCTTCAGTTTCTTGTTCATTTCAATGGCCGGTACAACTAAAGGAACATTTGTTTGGATAAATAAATAAAATAATAATAACATAAGAGTTTGATTTCAAGGAGCAATAAGAGACTTTTCCCCACTAGGTGGGGTTTGAGCACTGTCTGTAGACCAGAACAAAATGTGTGACCAGATGCGCTCTCTTTACCTCCACTCCAGCTTCAACCTGACCCCTCCTGTCCCGTCTCACCCGTCGCCTCCTATGCACATATTTGCAAAGTATAAATTCACAGCAAAACAGCCCCACCTTTCACAGGGACATTTCTAGTGAAGAAGTAAATAATAACTTTAGAATGCAGTTAGCAAGAGAGTGATCTGATCTGATGGGCGTGCTCTTCCATTCTGTGCTGCTGGTGGCATTTTATGGGCAGGGAGTGGCTAAGTCCTGAATGGCAGCTGTTCACATGGACATAATTACACGTGTGGCTAGCCCAGCTATGTAGACAAGAGCCTGGAGAACGACACACAGAGATGGTGTGTGATGTCAAACCATAGTACACAGGAGTTTTTACTTTATTAACTTAACTATTAGTTTTAAGAAGTGCAGGTCTAATACATTTTTGCCCAACATATATATATATATATATATATATATATATATATATATATATATATATATATATATATATATATATATATATATATATATATATATATACTACTTGAACTATCCTAAAAGACACATGAAGTTTGGAGGTCTGTGGCGATTGACTGCAGTCAGGTTAGGGGTCCTACCACTTAGTGGCTGAGTTGCTGCCGTTTCCAATCGCTTCCACTTTGTTATAATACCACTGAGAGTTGACTGGAATATTTAAGTTCACTGAGGTCCTGAGGCGACCCATTCTTTCACTGTTTGACTGTAGAGACAGTCTGCATGCCTCGGGACGTGAGTTTATACACCAGATTGGACCAGAACAAATGATTTTAATCATTCAAATAATTTTAAAAGCATAAAATAATAAAATGAACTACTAAATACATAACTGACTCAAATGAATAGGAGGGGGCAGCGTATTTAAACGCTCTCCTACCCAGACTCTGGGAACAAATGTATGATGTAAAGCTTGGGCGAGCAATCTACACTGGGTGGGGGTGAGGAGGGGGGAGGGGGGGGGAGTGTCTAGTCATAACAGAAATCTGGTAAGGAGGAAGTAGTCCCAGTATACATTTATGCACAAAAAGGAGCATGTGTGTCTGTCTGCAAACAGAAACGGAAGGAAGACCAGCAGCTGCATACAGATGACAGCGGTGAACGTGATATCCACAACCAGTAATAAAACGTAGAGCACAATGATACAGCGAGTCCAGTGTCGTGACATTTTGCTCAGATAATTTCATAAACAAGTTATCATAGTCCAGAAAGGGAAAGAATGTTGCTGAGATCAAGTAATCTCAGACTTGCTGAGAGAAACGGGCCTCATTTCTGTATGAAAACCCCATTGGTTTAGACACGAGTTTGTTAATGTTCTCCTTGATGGAGGTCTATCATCTGTGGTCATGCCAAAGTTACTTATAAGAATTGACCGCCTCAGTTTTTACCCCATTTGCAGTTTTATTTGTAGAGATAATAAATGGTTGTGATGTACCTCCTGAGAACATGACCTTAGTTTTTCCTCCATTTAAAACTAGTTTAAGCTGAGTCAGATGCAACTGAACCTGATTGAAAGCCGTTGAAGAGCTTTTAAAGTTTAACCATTGGAAGAGCAGTAAAATAGCATCCTCTGCATGAAACATTAGACGTGGCTTATAATGGGCCCTGATAAACATCATTAACATAAGTATAAGGAATAAAAGTGGTCCAAGGACCAAGCCCTGGGGAACACCCTTAGTTATAGGGAGACGAGAGGAGCAGGATTTTGCCATTTTTATACTACACTATGTGCTTTCAGACAAATTTTGTACCAGACTAACTAGATAAGCTTAAATACAAAAGCCCTGTTAAGAGAATATTGTGACCTGCTGCCAACGCTGCAAAAACGGAACTAGAAATAAGTAAAATGTTCTTAAAATTAGTGTATTTGTCCTTGATTTGAGCAAGTAAATAAGATGATTTGCCAACGGAATAAGATTTTTGCACTTAAAACAGGAACAATTCATCTCCATCATCTTATTTCAAGTGCAGGATGTCTAATTATCTTATTTTTGGGGTCAACATACTCATTGCATCCATTGGCAGATTATATTATTTACCTGCTCAAATCAGGGATAGATAGGAGCAAACTTTAAGAACATTTGACTTATTTTTAGATCCGTTTTTGCAGTGAATTGCTTTTGACAGCTCGCCGAACACAGCAGTAGATAATCTCCTATCATCTAAGGACTCAATGATATCATTTAACACCTTGGCAGCAGCTGGCAGTAGTCGTACTGCACTGCTTCCTAAAACTATAATGGTGTGAAAAAATACCTCATTCAGATCTTAAAAACTCTCCAAGTTGGTCACAAACAGGTTCTTCCAAGATTTCTGCCAGGATACAGAGCTTAGAGATCGGTCTGTAGCTATCACCAACACGACGATTGCCGCTATTCAGCAGAGCCAATCTGCGGATTTCCGGAACAGAAGTGTTGGGGATCACATTGTTGATGAGAGACAAGTTTAAAAATAACTTTTATCTTTCATTTTCTTTCTTGAAAGAGCAGCGAGAAGAAAGCCATTGTTAAACGATCGCCGTTTTGTAAGCCACATGGAGCACATAACAGACGTGCTGAGATGAGATGTGAGATTAAACTTTGTGGTCTACATGCAGAATGCTAGGTGTGGTGGAAAGCTAACACTGCATACGAGACGTGGTGCAGGGAACAACCTGCTGTGAGGATGCAGGTTTTCTTTTCTTTTAGCAGAAAGAATGAAATTAGTTAAGGGGAAAGTGATTTTTAGCTAAATACTGGGCATTCCTGGAAGAAAACCTGCTAGGTGTTGCATTATATTTACGGCTGGTTTAGAAGTTCATTTTGCTGCAGGCCAACAAGCCCGAACAGCTAGTCAGAGCTTCAGTGGAAAGGTTCCTATTAAAGCACGTCCATGTGTTAGTGTAACCTTGTTAAGGTCTTAAATATAATTAAGACTCTCCATCCAGTCTGAGCTCGAGCTTTTTTGCAAATTTAAAAAATTTTCGTCTCTAGATTTGCGAAGTCGTTCCAGAGATGGGTCAAGAAGCTTTTTTTTTTTAATTAGCAGCATAAGGTGGTTGTGTAAAGTATTGAGCCGATTACACATGCAAATGCACATCTGAGTACCGTTTAAGATGTTCCTTCTCCTTCACAATGATGCCGTTCTGTGTTGGTCCATCACTTTGACTGCCAATAAAACACAATGACGTTTGTGGCTGGAACAAAATATACCAAAGTATAAGTATATGAATTATTTTGCGAGGCGCTTTTAAATAATGAATCAGTTAATTAATGGTCTGCGGTTAAGTTAAGGAGCCAGGACGTGCCACAGAGGTCTGATCGCGCTGCCTTGTTGTTAACATGTGCAGGTCAGCAGAGGGCGAGTCAGAAAAGCCTCAGGGCCTGAGCGTGAAGACGGATCAGGCTGAGGTGACCGTCATCCCCGACAGGCCAAGAGACAGCCAGACCAGCGATTCTGACTCGGACGGGCCGATCCTGTACAGGACCGACGATGACGACGACGAGGACGACGAAGATGACTACACAAACAGTATGACGTTAATGTAGTAACACGTATATGAATATGACACAGCAGCAGAGCTCGTGACAGAAGCCACAGTTGTGGAAGGGTTTTTTTTTTTTTGTTGGGAGCAGCTGATTTTTATATATTTTATATATATTTTTATATTTTAGATATCTGCATTTATCCAGTTAAATCATGATCTGGCTTTCCTGTAAACAGCTTTTTTTTTATTGTATCAGCTGTTTTACACACAGACATTTTTCTCATTACCTATGTGGTGATACATATTTTTAACAATTATCAAATAATATAACTAAATGCAACCATTAAGTCCCTCAAAGAAACCTTTCAGTTTATATTTTTTCTGTCTTACAAAGAGTCTTTTTAGTCGTTAGATGTGTCGCTTGCAAAGCTTGCACAAATAGAAAACTCATGCACACTTGTCTGCTCTATCAGTACTGCTCAAAATGTTAGTTAATTGTTAATGTCAGCTTTTTATCTCGTGTTTTTTTTTTTTTGTCAATCTCCGTTCCTCTGTCAGGCTCTTTGGCCAGCAAGATCCGCCGACGCGACACCCTGAACATTAAGCTGGGCAACCGACCCAGCAAGAAGGAGTTGGAGGAGAAAAACATTCTGCCAAGAAGCTCGGAGACGGAGAGACACGAGCTCCGCCAGCAGATAGGCTCCAAATTAGTCAGGTAGGAACACAGGCGCACAAAAAGGATGCTGTGAAAATGTGGGTAGGTGCTACCTGCCACGGATTCGGCTCGGCTGCGGGCCAATAGCAGATTGGTAATTATTTAATGATGCAGACGTGGGTGGTGTAATAGTACAAATGGTACGCAGGAAAGTACTGAAAACGATGGCGAACTGCACTGGATTCATTGTAGTTAACAACAAAAGATGTTAAATGCATTTTAAAGGTGTTGGTGTTGTATTGATTTTCCTTTCTGAGGTCAGGGACGTGTTTCGGTGATGCTCTATTAGCACCGTGTAAAACTCTACCTGGGCACAATCTTCTTGTTTCAGACGCCTGAGCCAAAGACCCACCACAGAGGAGCTGGAGCAGAGAAATATCCTCAAACGTAAGTTTATGAAACGCTTTCCTAATCTCCATCATGTGAAGATTAGGGCAGGGTTTAGGGATATTACTGATGGACTCGGGCTCGCAAACAATCCCACTTCAAGCCAGCATAGCGCCAAATCTACAGAAGAGTTGTTTGTTGAATGTGTTTTCTGTCCTTTTCCACTCGTTCCCTCCGAGTTTCAGCTCGGCGCATAAATCTGAACGTGTAAAGAGATTTTCAGGGCTACCTTCACACGTTTAGCTGCTGCGGAGCAAATCAATTCACCCGAAGCATAGAGAAACTCTGCTTTCAAAGACGATGAGCTCAGAATGGGAGTCGGCTGACGTAGTCCTGTAACTTCATTATGTAGTTCTGTTGTGTAATAATACACAAATTAAATCACTGAAGAAAAAAAACATCTTGACAATGCTAATGTATTTCCTCTGCTGGCTGTGCCAAAGGAAAACACGGTTTGTGATCATCATTTTCTCGTAGTGATGAATGAATCCAGTTGCTGGTGGTTTGCTTTATGCAGCTCGCTTCACATCCTCACATCTAACCTGCTGTTCCTCCTAAATCAGATAAATTAGACGGCAGCCACTTGTTCCTTCATCGCATGGATAGGCACTCATTGTTCTGCCATTTTTAAAGACACTAAGCAGGACTTGAATCCTCCAACATGAAGATGGCTGAAGTTACTTTGGGTGTTTTAAATAAGTCTGGTTCCTGTTTAAAGGGACATTTTTCACGTGGAGTCGTGCACCTCGGAGTCGTTGATTTGCTGTAAGCGGCAGACGGTTTGCTTTAGGGCTTTTGAATCGGGGGAATCTCTGAGCGGAAGCCAATCACTTTACTATTTTATTAATTCAGAAAAGTGCCTGGCTCATAATTAGCTCTCCCCATCCTCAGTTGTTACTGGCTCTTTTGAGTAGATGCAGACAATAACAGTGGAGAACAGGATAAGAAAAGGCTCAGCTAGGCTGTTATTATCCAGGTGTTTTCACATTTAGAGCAACTTGGCCACCATCGGGTCATATGTGCCCCGGCTGGGTCCATGGACGATGAGTCTTCAGACATAAGATCATTTGGCAAACCAGTCTGGCTTTGCTTTTCCAATCTGAAAAACAAAAGGACTTGATCAATACGCAGCGGGCACATTTGGAGCATATCTGATCTTGAGCTTCTCATAAAGTTGAACCTTTTTTCAGACTTAAGTTGCACCTTTTCACCTATTTCTCCTCTGTACTCCCTCTCTGTGAGCTCTACAGATATTTATTTGACATATTTTATCCAAATGACAAGAACGGTAATACATTTTATTTGTAAAGCACCTTTCATTCCTGGTGCTCCAGGGTAAACCAATAAAAACAGTTAAAAAAAAATGAAAACGCATTAAAATAAAAGCTCATGGATCCATGGGAAATGCTTCCCTTTGATTTAATGTTGTTGACATCATCTTTTGCTTTATGTAAGGTTAATTAAACTCTGCTGCACCTGAAGCCCTGATGTGTATTTAGTTATAGGACATGCCATGCTGAATAAAAGCAGAAGCTTGTCACAGACGGGATGGGAGGTGAAATGATTCTGTTCCTTTCTGCGTGCAGAAATAAATGAAGCTGAGGAGAAAGAAGCCAAGCAAGAGATTAAAAGGAGACTCACCAGAAAGGTACTGTAAACACTGAATACGCAAACACGCCGCCAGCTGTCTCATTGGTTTTACTTTACAGAAATAAGCCGTGAACGTTTGGCTTCTGTGGACAGATCAGCTTATCTAGGGTTGTAGAAGTTGGAGCTTTGGATTTTACCCTTCTCTAAAGACATCTTTATTAGAGGTTTTAATAAAATGCCTTTCCAACACTAACGTGTATTTTCATCATTTCTTTGTTTTCGTCTGTGCGTGTAGCTGAGTGTGAGGCCCACAGTGGCAGAGCTCATTGCTCGGAGGATCCTGCGGTTTAACGAGTACGTGGAGGTGACGGACGCCAAGGATTACGATCGGCGGGCGGACAAACCGTGGACACGGCTGACTCCTGCCGACAAGGTACTGCACTTCATTTACTTCCTCTGTGTCTTTTTATTTTGAATTTAGTCTTGTAACACCTTTTTTTATTAGTTTTCTATTAAAAGTCACATTGTGATATATCCTGAAAGGATGCCCGTTACAGATGTTGGCGCTAAAAAAATTAGCTTTCATGTTAGGCAGATTTGTAGATTAATGGATTACCCGACCAATACATCTACTTCAAATATTGGCTTTTGCAAAGAACATAGAAACACATCTATGTTTAGGCACAACAGCACAAGCCAAACTTTCACTCTTGTACTGAGAATAATATGAGATAATTGGGCAATAAGTTTTCTATATTTACTTAACACACCTGCTTTGTGTAAATAGCCTGGTAACACAATACGGCTGTTGGATGTTTTAATCACAATTCAGCGTATGGGCTCAGCCTGCCCTCTGCTGGTGACGGTGGGAACTATCCACCACATGCAAAGTTCAGAAATTGGGTCACATTGATCACTAATACACCTCATTATAAGAGATTTGGATCAAATGCAAAAGCAATTCCAGGACTGCAAAATGTCAAATGGATTGTTGCCGACGCTGTGGGCCTAATCCCATCTGACCAAACGGTTTTAAGGATTAAAATCTGGTGTATTCTGTACTTCAGAAGGATTTGCTGTCCCCACCAGAACTGACAGGCTAGTTTCAGTTGTAATACAAGGATTTCAGGACAAAGAATTTTAAATAGTTTTGTGTTTTTTAGGTGACTCTATCCATCTTATTTGTTATTTGTTCAGTAGGCTCAGTGAATAACTGAATTAGAGTGAGGTTGAACCTTTTCAACATCTAAATAGCCGTGTTATTAAAACAGGTATCAGAAGGAGGAGTGGGGCAGTAATTGGCAGTAGTGTACTCAGGTTTTCATTGGATCTATTTATTTTTTAATAAAGGTAGGAATTAAATGTGGGATGTTTTTCCTCAGGACAGCTAATTAATGTAAAGCAGCTCCTGCCTCAGGAAAATATACTTTAATTCAATTTGCTAATACCATGTTATGCGAAAACCTTTTTCCTGATTTAGGTATGGTCTAATTGCATTAACCAAATGATATATTTAATGACCTCTTTATTACTCCTCTGTTATATTATCAGATTATAAAACAAATGGCTAAAACAGGACTAAAATAAACACCACAAACAGGAATGTACCTAGTTCTTTAAATGCTAACCTTTTCTAGTTCACATTTTTATAAATTTGCAGCAATAAGTTGAGCAGATATATTGCACCCTTCAGTTATTATAACCTCTTGTAAAAAGATCTAACAAGCTACAAAATAAAATGTGTTATATTGTTATAATCTCACTCTGAAACGTTTTGAAAATCCAGCCTTTAGTTTTGTACACTTTGATGAACAATCATCCCACGAAATGTAGATATTTATATAAAATCCTGTGCACTTCAATTAACGTAACCCCTGCCTTTCATAGCGGTTACGACCCCCTTCTGCCAGCAGGGGAGCACTTTCTCCTCTGGGTCATATAAGAAGGGTTGGAGCATACAGAGGGGGATCTTTGACCAATCTTCTCTGCATGGTCTCTCTAGAACGTCCAGATCCAGGATCCTTTCACATGTTCTCCTCTGCTCAGCTCATGCCACACGTCTACTATACGATTTAGGTCTCTGGACTGAGATTACACTGAAGGTTGATCTTCTTGTCTGTAAAATCAGTTCTGTGTTGATTTGGCCATGTGATTTAGGATCATTACCAACAGAAAGACCTAACAAAGCACAATATTTACTACTGTTTTTTTTATTTTATTTTATCTAATATCGCCTTATATATCAAGGAGTTGATTTGGCCATACCTCTCTAACAAAGTTCCCATGGCCTTTGGAAGAGAACTGGCCCCCCGGCCTCACAGATGCTCCTCCATACCCAACAAAGGGCATGACGTGTTTATTCACATGTTTGTCCCTCATTTAACACCTAACCCAAAGGGAAAATCTTTCTCCGAACAATTCAGGCTAAGACTCATACGTTGTTCCAGTTAAACGGCTTGCCGTATTTAGCAAACTTCACCCGTACATTTGTTATAGTATGACAGACGAGGCTTTTTTCATGCCTCACCCCTCAATCATCTGGCATGTAGATGCTGTCTAATGGTTGTTATAGAGACTTGACGATGACACGTTTAGCTCACAGACACCAACACGTCTCTTACTTGAAAAGGATGCTCTCTTGTCTTTCCTATTTTGAAGACTGGCTAAAAGAAGTGCTGCGCTGTGACCAATCATATATATATACATATATATATATATATATATATATATATATATATATATATATATATATATATATATATATATATATATATATATATATATATATACACTCCGGGGAAATGGGAAGTTGGAGGGTTATTACCTAAAAGTTCCTCGACTCTGTCATTGTTTAAAGAAATAAAGTGTAAATAGAGAAAATGCTTTAATTCTATTTATTTTATAGGTATTGTTTGGGGTGCCAATTGGTCCTTTTAAAAAAAACAAAAAACAGAATTGTTTATGAAGTAGTTCTCGCCATAAGATTTTTTTTTTATTTTTTTTTACCCCAGTCAAGGAAAATAAATGTACTCAACTTGAAGGCTGGCTATTTTAAAATGTTTGTGGCAGATTATGATACTTCATTGAATGTAGATTTTATTTTGAGGCTTTTTAAAACCTTTTTTTCCCCCAGTGCTTCTAGTAAACATGTATTCATTTAGCTGATCTATGCACATTTTTATCAATTTATCAACCAAATCAATTTGGTTGATAAATTCATTTGGTTCCCATCAAAAAGCCCAAAGATCTGTCACTTGGGTTTTTTCAAGACACATTGTTTATTGAATCACTAGATAAATAACAGTTGCATTGATATTTGTTATATTTTGATAATATTTGAAATAAACTAACACAGAGCAGTAGATAATGCTGAAAAGGAACAGGAGTCTTCTCGTTAGTCTTATAAAGAGGTGCTTTAAATGTGTGTGGCTCCCTGCTGTTGTATTGGATCCATAGATAGAATGTATGAAAGGTCATTGAATAAGATCCCTGATGCAGCCTCTCTTCTAAAAACTCATTAACCTTTCAGAACTGGAGTTATTCTGGTCTGTATTTCAAAGACGTGCTGTTATCTCTCTGCGATTCAGGTATCCTTTTAGGATTTAAAGATTTTCTCATCATCACCTGTTTGTGTTTGTGTCTGTGTGCTCTGTCCCCCAGGCTGCTATACGTAAGGAGCTGAATGAGTTTAAGAGCCGAGAGATGGAGGTTCATGAAGACAGCAAACAGTTTACAAGGTACGCCTGCAGTCAATTTGTTCCCAAATTTAACCTGACTCTGAAGCTTCTTCAGCCATTTAGCTCAGTAAATCCTGAAGTCTTGCCGTTTATTAGCTCTCGCTGATCAATACATGTTATTGTCCTAAAGCGCTTCTCGCCATCCTTATTAAAGTCATGGTGGGTCAGCATCAGTTCATTACCCACCGGCGCTGCTTACCTGGAGTTCAGCTTTTTCTCTCAGATGTTATTAGATCTGTGCAGCATTAGCTTACTGAACAGATCTAAAACTCGCAGTTCAACCCTATAATAGCCAGCTTACGCTCATTTATAAAGTACTTTTCAGTAAGAGATGATTTAAAGTGCTGAATCACATAGTTAAAAAAGTTCTCTGATATCACACAAAACCACAATTTGTACAAAACAGAGCAGATGTGCCATGCGGCATCAAACACACGGTGGACATTTATCCTCTTTTTCACCTTTTTTTTTAAAAGATATATTTATTAAGCCTACAATCATAGACTACACAGAGAGAAAAGAAAACGACAAAACAAACATTTGGCCCATAAATATAATCGTGCTCAGGAGTCCCAGTCAGGTGTCAGCTGCATATTCGTAATGAGAAAAAGGAAATAGCATTTAGTACCAGTTTTGACTAGTACCAAACTGATAATATTACAATTTGAAAGCTCTTGTCAGGATTGTAGAAATATTCCACCCAATGTATGACCAAAAAGTTCCCATGTTTTAACAAGAAACATTATCTTCGTTGTATTTTGGGGGGAATTTTTTCAGTTATCCAGTTAAGGGGGAGACATTTTTTGCAACGTGTAAGATTACCTAACTCAGTTTTACAATCGATATTTTTCACCTTTTTTATTATAGTGGGGAAACAAATGTAGTGTTAATTATGGCGTCGTGTCCTTTTAGCACTAATTCACCAAATTTTCCTAAACATTTCTTTATTATGGAAATTGAATGTGTCCAATTTTTGGGCGGCTGATTAGTCGAGCCAAAAGTTGCTGATGTGATGCATTTTTAGGGTCATGAAGTAGTTTTTTTTTATTCATGGAATCAAATTTGGAAACAAATGTTATGATGCTACTTGTTAGAAATAAGTATTTTAGCAATTAGCAGAAATTATGGGAAATCATAAGGTTTTTCAATGCCTTTTTTTCTAGCTATTACATCTCAAGTTTGCTACATATTATGCCTTGAACAATGTTTTATTGTCGTTCGACCCGGCAGCAGCGAGCGTAAGCGGGAAACAAAGTATTATACCCCCTCCCACTGGAGCGATTACCTGCTTAAATAGTTTTAGATCCTTGAAAACGCTCTAAACGCTCCCAGGGTCCCCAGACAGTTATAAACAGGCCTCAATGATTTCAAACCTGCTAAAGTCAGGAAGCTGTGCACCAGTTAAGACTGAGATGGCTAAAATAATGCTGAAAATATTCAACTTATCTGAAATTCTTTGCCCTCTGGAGTTTAAGGAAGATTTTAAATAAATTACATGGAAATTTTTATTTATTTTTTCAGTTTTGTGAACTTGAGCAAATCACACACTATGTAGATTAACACCAGTCCAAACATTTCTCCAAATTATATAGATTTTAACTAGGCTAACTGGTACAAATGTCAATGTATATTATTTTACCGCACCGCTGGCTCGGAAGGCAGATTTAGCACTTTGTTGTTTCATGAGATGTGGAAATAGGCAAATGTTTTGTATTCAAACTCCATAATGTTACTCAAAATTGGCTAAAATATCAAGGAAATGTAGAGTGGAAAAGTACATTTTGGATAAACTGATGGATTATATGTTCATTTGTTAATTTTTTTTAATCCGAATATTTTCTGGTGGTATTTTTGTCTCCTTGCTTTTGCTTTTAATAAATCCGGCTCTTTTGCTTTTGTGTTTTCAGGTTCCATCGGCCATAAGTGCTCCCACGGCGCTCGGACCTCTCCCTGTCGTCTGCATTCTCGCCTCTTTTGTCTCCGAACCCTGTTGACATCTTTGAGACAGACACTTTGGTCTGTCAAAGCAGGGAAAGCCCAGTTTCTGTATATTAAGGCAACCATCTGGTTTAGACGAGCCAGGGTGTTCTCGGTCAGAGGACAGTAGGATGTTTTTTTATGTTACCATCACTCGAGTTGGCTTCTCCTGCTAAAACGTTCAAAATGTCGTCTGTGAGGAGGAACTGCAGCACCTGGAGATGCGCATTCATGTCTTTGACGACATCTGCAGGTGTGTCTTAAGGCATCGGCCACGTTGCGGCACCTATGAAACATTTGCACATATCTATTGTGAGAACAGTGCTGTGTATAGCTTGCTGAATAGGACCTCTTATTTATTGTAGAGTATCAGAACCATTGGGTATTTTTACTGCTTTTCTTTTTATCTGTTTATTTTTCTTCACTTCAGGGCCTTGTAATGAGAGGTTTCAGGGTGGAAAGACAAACAACGTTGCCTTTGTGCTTGCGAATGTGGCTCAGATGTGCTAGAGCGGCGTGCTTGCTCGGTTATGCCATAAGCTTACAAATGCCCATATATGGGCATCCTCCTGGAACAGGAAATTGAGACGGTCTGGGGAGGGGGTGAGGGGGTGTTCAGGATGATGTCAGTGGCTGTGGGACAGATTGCACAGGAGGGGAGGCAGTTTGTTCTGCAGGGTGAACTTTTAGACATGCGCCAAACGCCGCCACTAGAGGGCACCGTGTCCCAGAAGTTCCAGAGCCGGGATCCTGCCGCGTTTGTGGATGAGGAGTATCCTGCAGTTGTTACGTTTAAAGCTGCTGAAGCTTTCTGAGAAGTGGACACCCGGGGCTTAAACAGTGAAGTGTAAATGATATCAGCCGACTCAGACCCAGTTCTGCCTCCTCTGCACATTTTCTGATGCTACACGGTGACCATGAAAGGTTGTGTGTCCTGCGCCGAGCTGTTAGGTGCAAACCAATGATTGCAACATGCTTGCTTTGCTGTTTTGAGGATGTATAGTTTATTTCATTTACAGTTTCTCATTTAGGTCTTCTTGCTGGGGCGTCTCACTCAGAGGAGTTGGTGCCAAATCACAAACAGGAATTTAATTCTGGGTTGCCTTTCAATTAAAAGGTTAGCTTTTTTTTTCTGGAAGGCTATATAATGCTGGGTTTAAGTTTTGCCAACAATGCAGCCATCTGGATGTTATGTTTACCAGAGTCTCTACCTAGTTTTCAAATGCACTGCAAAGTCTGTGTATTATTATTATTATTGTTGTTTTCATTTTGCAGTTCTCTATGAAATTGAAGCTTTTCCTCAGTTGTCATATTTGATTTGCCACATAGCAACTTCAATATAATATTCTTTTTGTCAGTGTTTTGGCTCTTGAGTTTCTGGAGTAGAGGCCACAAAAATGCACACTATTTAGAAAAAAATAATAAAGGACCATTTCACTGCTATTTTTTTTTATTTATTTTTTTGGACCTCAAGACTACTTTAAATCAAGGTTTTAAACTGGACCTGGAGTGTTTAAACTGAGCACGATTCAAGGTGTTTTAGATGCCAAAGATGGCTTTAAAAACAGCCATGTTAGATTTTTTTTTTTTCTTTTCCAAAGACAATGAAGGTTTCGAAGCTCACAAACTGAGCTTTAACGTATCAAGTGTAATTAGAGTTATCTAAGGTTCCTAGAGGTTGAACAGGAACTGTTTCAGGTTAGTTTAAAAAACAAAAAACGGTAAAAAAAGCCTTTTGCCTTGTTGCAGAATCAGAATCCATAAACTGTAAATGGTTTGTGCTCAAATATCCAGAATGTTCTAAAACCGGCTCAGACATAAAGGATTATTAAACAGAAAAAGGAAACAATTGTTTACCAAAGCTTCATCCCACTTTTATGCATCGCCTTAACATGCCTCTTGACATTTTTCTTTTTATGAAGTAATTCTGTATTTGTGCACTTTTCTTTTTGATAAATTGGTCAAAAATGATCCCTATTTAGTTGTTAGAAGATCTTACAGAAGTATGAACTGAGTTTTCTTTTAGACGTGTTCAGAGATGTATTTTTCATTAATGGGGTTTTAATACTTTTATCTTTGTTTTGATAGGCTGGTGTGTAATTTAGCCTTTCTAAGATTTGGTTAAGATGAAAGCTAAGTTGTGGAGATGCGTGTTAGTTGCAGTGAAGCACATGAACAGAATCTTTCTGTATGAATCCTAAAAGAAACTTACTGGACCTTTTGTAATGTTTTCTCCCTGACCTCATTGAACTAAAGCCATTTCTGATGATAATTTCTATTGACAGCTAGGACCTTTTTTTTATTTTTATTGAAGCCTGGACCTTCAGAAGAGTTCCTGGCATCCAGTGTTTCAGTTTGCCAAGGTTATAAAACAAAACCGCGTGCTGAAAAGGTGCGGTATTCATTCAGTCTGTGTTGTTATATGGTAACAGTATTGAACAGGTGGTGTATCACGAACGTGCTTACAGTGACATTAATTTTACTTTACATAAACGCTGATCTTTTCCCCCAAATGCAGGACAGATCATACATCCCGCACGTGGACAATCTCAACTTTTAAAACTTAATCTAAAGCCAAAATGAAGTCGGTGTTTTGTTTATTTCTTCAAACCTTCCATTGTTTTGGAAGCAAGTTGAACTTTAATATATACCTATGTTATGCTTTAAATAATTTAACAATATTAGATGTAAAGACATTTAAAGTGAATATGTGACTGGTGACAAATTAATGGAGTTCTTGAGTAATTCAACATTATATTCCACCAAGTGCTGAAACAGGGTCATTCTTAGCTCATAGTGAAAAATATAACAACCACCACCCCTTTTATTTTTTTATTTGTTTTTTACCTTTTTTGTTACATTCCAACCTGCAATTTAGTTATTTTACATCTTATTTTATGTGATTCATCTGTACAAATAGTCTTAAATTCAAGTGAAATGAGAATATATATATATATATATATATATATATATATATATATATATATATATATATATATATATATATATTATATATATATATATATATCTGATGTGTATCTATCTCATATATATATATATATATATATATGAGATACTTTTTAAGGTCGCTATATATCCAGGAATATTTAGAGGTACAGGAAAATTTTTAAAATACATCTAAATAAATGAACTTAAATTCTTTAAAGCATTAACAAGAGTCATTTTAGTTTATATTTATTTTACATAGATTATTTTAGTTATTGATGTTGGAAGAAAAAAACATGTAAAATATAAATGAATAGTTTACTCTTATCACATAATGCTAAATATTCCGAAAGGCTTTCAAAACCTTTATGCTCGTAGTTTAAAATTGTAAATAAACAGAATAAATCTCAAATTGCATTCAGAAGTTGTTTCTTTGAGTCCTGGCCTGCTAGTTAAAAAGTCTTGGATATTAAGATTAACTCACAAACACTTTAATACTTGGTAGCAGCGCCTTGTAATTAGTTAGACTATCCACAAAGCTCCATCGGTTTCTAAAATGTTTACGTCATAAAATGAGTATCGTAATGCTGCTTGTTTCCTCCTCCGTCACTTACTGGGAGAACATCCCAGTTTGGCGGGATCTCAGATTTTTTTAATTTGAAGTGCTTACTCTCATCATGGACATGTAAATTACTGTAATTTTCCAGATATTTGAACCCTTTCCAGCTTTAAAGTCTTTAAAGCCCAGACCCAGAGTCGGTTATTTCACATAATTTGACATAATTCATCATTAAATACGGGCTGTAATAACCTCTCTCTATACCCAGATGTAGTTACTGTTACATCCTGAATGTGTATAGTGTTTTTGTATATAAAGAGCCATGACAAAAAATACTTTGTTGTTTTTTTGTCTCTCCATGTTGCTTTTCCTCCTGTGTTATGATGAAGGGAAATGTTTGAATGAAAGGATTTGCATGCAAACGGCTCATACATCATAGCAGAGAACACATATTGGGTTCAAACATGCAGTAGTCTTTCTATGTTGTACCAAATAAATGAGGATAACATTGAAGTGCATCTCCACTAAGCTTATGTGAAACTGAGGAAACCTCCTCTTCAGTCACTACATCATTTTTACTCCTAGAGAGCTGGATTCACAGTAGGAGGCAGATCTCAGAGTGCCGGAGGGCTGCGCGCCCTTTCCTATTTCGTGGAAGAGCTAATTTTCTAAGGCTCGTTTATAGGCATGGTGCAACATCACCTCACAGATTTTCTATCAAATACGTTTAATCTCATTTTGAAGGAATTCTGTCTGAGACCAGAAAGCTTGTTCTGGAAATATCCAGCTTGCACAAAAATTGGACACAAGTAGAAGATGAAATAACTAAAGTCTAATCTTCAGTGCAAAATGAGAAATGACTTGAGCAGTTCTGACCTCGATGCAGTGTTGTACCGTAGAGTTTATTGGTCTGAATTACTGCATCAGTGTGATGTTTCATTAAGGTGACAAGCCTGAGTTTCTGTTGAAGTGTTAAGGAACCCCAGGTGGTTTTAATGGTTATCTTTGGCTCGTCTGTAATGCTACACACGGATTCCTTATCGCATTTAAGTAAGGCCAGCTTGTTGGTCAATCAAACACAGGTATACCAGGGGGAATAAACCATATATTTTCCGTAGTTGAAGACGTTTCGCTTCCTCTCCAGGAAGCTTTCTCAATTCAAAAAGTCTGGAGTAATGTGGAGCAACAAGCTTTATACCATTGCCCAACAAAGGCCTTGCAATGGCTTAAATAACATGCAAATTCAATCGAAACAGGTCCACCCCTTAGTAATGGGCGGTCGTTAAAGCCATTAAGCCAGCAGATTAAACCGAATCTGGTCCACCCCTCTGTAACGAGGAGTTGTTAGGGTTGTTACTGGCTTGGCTTAAAGGAAGGATGTTTTGATCACCCGAATGAGGGTGAGAGTTAAGGTGATGACTGGCCGGAATTAATCCTATAGCTGCATTGTAAGTTTGGAATGACCATGACCTGGATGACTGAGAATCTTCACCAGCAATAAACTATATACTATTACTTTTTCAGTCTCTCCATGAAGGTTGTCAGCAGAGAAAAGCAAAATGGGCTAAAAGTTCCTGGTAAATGACAGCTTGATTAAAAACAGAGGACCAAACCGGCAGCTGACTTGACTCCCATATTTCTTTGACATTTTTTCCTTCCACTCAACCTTCTGTTAATTTTGCATTGATACAGCACTCCGGGAAGAGCCTCCTTCTAAAGCATTCAACAGTTTAGGCCTAACCTCCTTGTGAAGCAACATTAAAATGCTTTTTTCAGTTGACAGTCTGTAATGTGAATTTTCAGAAACCAAAAAATATATATATTTCTTGATACATTTTCACATTTTGAAAACCATTACTGACCTAAATTCACATTTGAATTATGTTCCAATCTACCGAGAGGCACCGATGGTTGTCAAGAACACAAAGTTGTCCAAATGTGAGCTTTCTATCTGAAGTACGAGCTTTCAGGGTTTTAAACAGAACGTGGGCCTAATTGAGTTGCTGCCGAGGAGCAGGAGAAAACACAAAAGGAGATGGAAGAAGACAAAAGCGTAGGGCTCGGCAGTGAGGAGAAGCGGGCAAAGATGTAAATTATGAGAAAGCAAGGCAGACGGTTCATAAAAAGGCCTCATTTGGGATTAATTTGGTAGCTTTTATAAAGGAGGAAAAAAATGTAAAATGTCATCAGATTTGAGGTCTTTGCATGTTAGAAAACATCATTTAAAAACTTGGTCTTGCAGAAAACGTGAAAAAATTGCCCTTTTGTATTTAAAATCCTCCCATGGACACACACACTCTAAGATCTAATTAAGTTTCCCGCTGCTTGTAGAAAGGCAGCTTTTCTCCTGCGTACTGCCTCAAGGTCCCGGTCCTAATGTAAGCCTCCTGCTCAACTGCAGACGAGTGGAGAGAAGCCATCGCTCTTAAACTCCCCGAGGTCACAGGAAATATGATTGTCACACTGCTTCTTATGTTATTTTCACTCCGTTAAAAAAGTTTACTTAGGTTTATCAAAGATGTGTGTTGAGAGAGGAGTGTGGCCTCTGGCTTATTTTTTTTTCTCATATTTGTACAGAAGTATGGGTGAAAGACTTTCACTTTTAAAAATGTTGCAAATTGTTTTGAATCCAGTAAAACCGCATTTATTATTAAAGGGGATCATCAGTTACATTTTTTTTTGTCACCCTGCCTTTAACAGAATCAAAAATGTTAGATTTGATCTTCTGACTGCTGGTGTAAATGTTTCTTCCACATTGTGTTTCAGCTTAGTTTCAAAAATAGAGCCAGACTGTTGGATTTGTGAGGTGTTATTTTCAATCATGTGAGTCTGGGATCTTTGCACCATTTGGCTGGGCTGCTCTGTAATCAAAGGGAAAGGAAAGGATGAGCGGCCAAACAAAAAGCCTCCAAAAAGCGTGAATCCAGACGGGCAGAGAGAAATGGTGCCGTGTGTCATTTATAAAAGCAAGCATAAGAGGCTACCAAGGCAGTTACGAACCTGTTGAGAATTTTGAAAGGGCACATGCAAAGGAATATAATGAATCCCCCCCCAACAGAGGTGGAAATGAGTTGCCACGCATCATTAAATAATTCACAGGGTGATGTGCTGAGAGATCTTCACCTGGCATGCTTTTACTTTCCAAAAATAGGGAAGCTGACAAAGCTGAGGCACCAAAAATAGCAATGAATGCATCTCAAATGCTGTGCAAAATGCAAGAAAGGTCTTAGAAAGCTGTGGGGTCCTCGGCGATTGGGCCCCATGGCGTCAGTATAACAATGGGTTCTTAGACACAGCTTGCGGACGCCGGCTCTGATGGATGCTGCGGTGATTGTGGAGCGAGGCTGCACTCATATTGGAAAAAAAGAAATTACAGCTGAGAGAGGGCAGAGAAAATTTGTTTACAGATTTGACAGGAGTAAAATGACTGCCTCTCAGACAAAAGAGGTTACAACTTATGAGTGAATAATGAGACAACAGGAACAGAAATGCTGCAGAATTTGAAGCTTTCAGCCTATGATTGTCTTTTTTATTTTGGAGGTTGAAGCATCAACTAACTGGTATCTAAAACTATGGAGAAAAAAAAACTGTTCAGTGTCTATTTTCTGTTACCTTTGGTCCATCTAACACAATCTGGACAAATATCAATTATAAAATAAAAAGATGCTCTTATAAACATACAGCCAAAAACTGAGAAGATATTAACGCTGTTAAAAACTATTTTTCATGGAGAAAAGGGATGATGTTTAAAAAAAAAAAAGAAATATAAAGTAAAATGCTGCATTTTTTGGAGTTCCTCAAGGGTCCCTTCTCGTTTCATTAATCTTTAACCTTTTTAAACTCTGATCTGCTTCTATGCGAAGTAACTTCTGGATGTCCAAAAACATTTTAAAGTTTAAAATGATAAAGATATTTACTCATAGTTGGTCATGAGGGTCAGAAACCGAACATTTGGACATAGAAGCATTTGTTAAAAATTACACTCAACAATCCAATGTTCAAATGTAGGTGTTTTAGTGGAAACAAGTCTAAGAGTTAGGCCTACAATAATTTCTTTCAGACTGTGTTGTTTTTGTTTTTTTATTCGGCATAAAAGCATCTTCATTGAATAACCATGTTCTTGATCTTTGTTCGTTCAAAAACAGCATTAGTGAAGAGATTTCTTCCAACATTAGTGCCCTAGGCACTACCACCCAATTTATTTGAGGTACTCAGAAGTAGTGGTGGATTTGGATCTCATTACCAGAAAAGTATTCATTTTTTTTCTTGACCTTTTTGTATTTTTATTGGAATTCAGCTAACAGACCAACACTCAGACTCAGCCATACTTTATAGATCCCAGGGGGAAATTACTTCACACATTAAAAGCGTAATTATATTTTTAACAGAAACAAATCTTGTGTGTTGCATTAATCTGCATTCTATTCATTTTATTCTTGTACATCTAAATAAAATCCAGTTGCCTTTAGAAGACACCAAAAAGGTAGAGTCAACCTGTGTTTATTTTAACTCCAGTATAAACAGTTGCTCAATAAATACTAAGATGGAGCCTTAAACCTAAACTGACAGGTGGAGGTAGGAGAGCATTACTCAAGTGAAGCCACCCAGAGGCCTGTGGTAACCCTGGAGAAGTTGCAGAGATCCACAGCCGACGCGGGAGAATTTGACAGGAAACTATTCATCATGCACTCCACAAAGCTGGCTGATTTGGGAGAAAAGAAGATTGTTGGAGAGAGAAAGTCATAAGTTACCGTCGGTTTGCAGCTCGCAGAAAGCCATGTTGGGGATAAAGCAAACCGATGGTCCAATCGTAATATGAGAGCAAAACGAAAGTTTTTGGCTTATATGCAATACTGAAAACTGACACCCTGGTCACTCCATACCTGTAAGGAAGCTTGGTAGTGACAGTG
This sequence comes from Fundulus heteroclitus, assembly GCF_011125445.2. NCBI lineage: Eukaryota > Metazoa > Chordata > Actinopteri > Cyprinodontiformes > Fundulidae > Fundulus > Fundulus heteroclitus. The sequence continues at coordinate 29,878,771 of NC_046382.1, read as the reverse complement.
TCATGCTGTGGGAATGCTTGTCTTCTGCTGGAACTAGAAAGCCTGTCAAGGTTGATGGTAAGGTGGATTAAACAAAATAAGAGAATCATTGAATAAAAACTGTTACAAGCCACAAAGGACCAGGTCCTGGGTGGGATCCCAATCCAGGAACTCGAACCTAAATATACAACCAGAGCTGCAATAGGAAGTTAAGATCAAAACTAGTGTTGCACCGATACCGATACCAGTATCGGACGGGGCTCCGATCCAGCACTAAAATGGTGGTATCGGAATCGGCGAGTACCAACAAATAGGGCACTGATACCATTTTGATGTTTCTATGTCACTTGAACGCAGCCTTCTCTCTCCCGACTAGTATTATACATGTTATATAAGTTCATGACAGTTGCACTATTTCGGCATTTGAGAGCCAAAACTCAGGGTTTAAAAGAGATTATTCAATTATTAATGTAATTTTACTGTTGTACTACTATTATACATGTTATAATTTCACGAATGTTGCACTATTTTGGCCTTTGAGAGCCAAACGTTTATTCAGCTATTGTCACCCATTCCAGGTAGGAAATAAAAAGTTGTACTACCCTAAGTAGTATGCCGTTCTTCATATATATATAAACACACACATCAATTTCAAACAGATGGTATCGGTATGGTATTGGTATTGACCGATACTGCTCAGCCAGTTATCGGGTATCGGGGCCAAAAAATGGCATCGCCGCAACACTAGTCAAAACATATTCATGTGTTCCAGAATTACATCCAGTTGGGAATCCAACTGGCAGTACTTCAAATCTGATGTCCACAGATGCTCTGACTGAGCTTGAGCTTTTTTGTAAAAAAAAAAATAATACAATTTCATTCTCTAGATGTGCCAAGTTAGTAGATACATAGTTTAAAAGACTTGACGCTGTAACAGCAGTTAAAGGTGGTTCTACAAAGTAATGACTCAGCAGGACATAAAAGGATCTATGCACACTACACTTTTCGGATTATGTTGATAAATATGTTATAAACATTGAAAGCTTATTATGCATTGCTTTTTTTGTTAATTTCTTATATGAAACCCTAATAAAATACATAAAGCTTGTGTGCATAAAAAGTTTTACAGGCAAGGCACTGCATGTTTTTAAAGGTAGGCCACTCAACAGAGGAATAAATTCTATGAAACTTAAAACTAGTCAAACTTTGAACAAAATAATATATGTTGCTTTCAATTGGAACTAATTTTGTATTAATTTAAGTCAGAAGTTGTATACATTTATAAAACATTTACAACTGTTCCTATCGCAGACAAGCTAATAACTGAAGCTGATATGCTGTAATCTTCAGAAAATTATGGATACTGAAAATGCATGCTAATTTGTGTTCCAAATCAGAAAATGCATTCCGTTTTAATTTTTTTGCTGTAATTATTTGTGTTAGCCATTTCTTATGCATTAAAGAGTCTAATAAAATAAGCAAAACCCTTACTTTGATGTTGGCAAATGGCCACAGCTTTAAGTCTATACCTATAAAAAGAACCCATGTTAAAGAGTAGGATCGCTAAAGTGACGTTAACCATTGCTGACTACTATCTCGGAGCATAATTTCTTGGATTTTGGCCATCAATATCTTGACTTATTAAACTGGACATGAGAGAGAGGCGGGTGCATCTGTAGGCTTGTAGAAACCCTCAGAGTTCTGTAGCAAAGTGCTGGTCAGAAAGCTATAATGTGTAGTATGCAGAAACGTATGTGCTCGTGGAACATGCCACAGTAACATCAATATAAATGGCATAATTCTATCTTACCTAAAGTTTTTAGTAAATATTGCATTTTATTTATTTTGACTTCTACCTACAATTAGACGTAATGATGGGTAATATTGTAATCTGCCCCAACACAGTAAATCTTTCAAGACAAGACACAGGAAGGGCATAAAACCTTATCAAACTGGCAAGCATTAAATATTCTTCTCGGACACAAGGTTGACAGTTCAGGTGTTGTGGCACAATCCTATTTACAGTTGTTACTGTCAACTGAGCTTTGACTGAAACCAACTGCTGCTGGTTGGAAAAACAGGCTTTTGTCTCTCCTGGAGCCATCAGGCTCAACACAGCACTCTCGTGATCTCTCATGATCTCCAGCACATGAATTAGTCGGTGAAGAAAACAAGCATTCAAACATATGTCATTTATGGCATATTTAATGAGGAAACATCCACTGAAACAATGAGAACGGATCAGTTTACACTGCAGCTAGATGTTCCTCTAACATTCTAGTTATTTTTTTATTTCCCGTGAACAACAATGCAGGAACAGTTAACTGTTAGTGCAATTTTACATTTAAAGGCAACAATCTCTCAAAAGCAATATTTATTTCTACCCAGCATTAATCAAACAGTAGATTTGGCGTCAGACTTAAAAACGTTTTTTAAAAAAAATCATACATTATATATATAGCCAAGAAGCTAAACAAAGCATTTTAAAATGGTTTTAACATTGTTATCGCTCTACCTCACGCAAGTTTAATATTAATAATTTAAAATTTTGTAATTAAACTGGTTTTAATTATAGCAAATTAAACTCATACTGATTTGGATCTCGAAACAGCAGGAGCAAAAACACAGAGCCGGAACCCAAGATTTGAGGCTTTGTTTCAACCGACCGGCATTGCAGGGAACCAACCGGAAACGGCGGCTCTAGCGTGAGTTGTGAGCGGCTGTGGATTTCGTTACCAACTTTCGCCGTCTTTGAGTGATATTTGGCGTCTTGCGTAAGTATGTTTCGCATTTAAAACGCTCCGCATGACTCTATAACTAGTGCTGACCAACTGGAGTCGCTGAGATTAAAGCCCGTGTCGGCTAACACCGAGTAGCTTTGCTCGCGTTAGCATTAGGACCGGACGCGCCGAGAGCGACTCTGTTTTATTCTTTAGGTCGTAAAACGTATATTTTTTTCAAAAAAGGCGAGAGAATGTGCTGATACACATATAAATTGCTTTAAAACTGCCTTTCTGGGCAGCCTGGTGTGGAGGTGTCAACAAAGGAAGGCGCACTTCCGTAAATAAGCTAAAAGGTAAAAGGACTCGGTTAGGAGGTCCGCATGTTTCCAACCAGAAACTTCGTTCTTTGGGGTCAGTGTCGCCAGATAGAGTCAAGGTTTTCCAGCCCAAAAATCTGTTAAAAACCGTGACAAAGCACAAAAATCCATCCAATCAAATAATGTTATATTTACTTTATGGGCGGGCCTGAATGCACATCTATATGCGTTTTTAAAAACTGCAATCCAACAAAACCCGGCCAGAGTTCCTTTCCTAAAGACAACACAGCACAGCAGGAACAAATCCAGGGAGAGTAACGTAACACATCCTCCCCCCTACATGTTTGCAGATCAGATTAACTTCAAAACAACCTTTGTCTCACATTCTGAAACACAAAACTATGATCAATATGCACACATAAAAATGCAAGGCTTAATTCTTCACAACATTCAAAGTTATTAGATTTACTATGACCGTTATAATTTCTTGCCTTTATTACAAAATCCACTGTTGGCTGAAAGGCTGAACATCTGAAAGTTTAATTTGCTTCTTTTAACTATAATACAATCCATTGTGATTTGTGATCAGTACATTGTTGAGTAAAATTTCCCCAGTAACTGCTTAGAGCCAATGACTAATGATGAAATTATGACATTAAAAGGTTAATTCAAAAACCGCCAAACTGATTCCAAATCCACCCAAATTATGTCCACCAGCCCAAAGCTAATTATACCCACAAAATAAAAATGAAAACCTCCGTTTTGGGTGGAAGTCTTTCTAATCTGGCAGCGCTGTTTGGGGTCCCCTTCATCTCGTGCTCCTGTTACGGTTCCCATTGGGTAAAAAAATAAAGATTAGCATAGAAAGGAATGACTATTTTCTAATTACATTTTTAATGCTATTGTTAATGTCATTTCACACCATAACGACCAAATAATGTAGATTATTTTAACCCCCTTAAACACCAGCTTTAGTGATTACATTTTTTTGTAAAGAATAAATAACTCCAGACGGTGCATGCAAACGGACTTGAAATACTGGAAATTCATCGCAAGGACATTCAAAAAAGGAATTAAACATCAATGATGGTGTATTCTGAAATTAGGTTTTGAATGGCAGGCAATGGTACAAAAATAAAACTTTTACAAAGGACAAATTGAAGACTTAATTGAATAAGAATTCTCCCCAAGATGCAACCTGTCTTTTTGTTTTTTTGCCACACACATCGTCACAGGCCAGGTTGTGCGCTAATAAAACTAAACAGTCGGTCTGTGGTTGTTAAACGCCCAGCTCTCTAGGAGCACTGGTTTCTCTTTTGTCCTGCATGTTTCACGGTGTGCTCCATTTCTCCTCAGTGGTCGGCATTCTCGAACTTCGAGTCGTACATTACTGCATTAAAATGGGATTTTAAAATGCATTCTGAGGCTCAAGTTGGCTGCATTTGTACGATTGACAGTGGCTTTTGTGCGAGCATCCATGTTTTTCCTACAGTCCGACTTGAGGGAACCTGGAATGCAAAAAGCCGGAGATGTGCGAAATGTGCGACTCGCGAGTGGAAGACACCATGCGTCGCCGCTCCACCTCGCCTGACTCAAAGCATTACATCACGTCCTCAACAGCCACAAAGGGCTACAGCGGCCTCTTAATCACCATTTTATTTAAGTCATTAAGTCAGGGAAAATCCTGAAACAGGAAGCGAGTGGATCCTGAGGACCAAGATTGGAAACCAGTGCAGATTGGTGTAGTATAGATCGTTTTTTTTTTTTTTTTACAACTACGTCCCTGACCTGAGGACCTGAAATCTCCCACCCCCTTAGATTTCCTTTAAATGAAATATGTATAGTGATAATATAGTTAACAACACGTTTCCTGGCCAAACGTAACCTGGCCCGTCAGATTGATAATGTGCAGCACTCTCCATTCTTCAAATTATCAATCTGCTCCTGCTCCCATTGAATCCGTTTGGAGAAAGGAGGGACCTTCAGCAGAACTTTCCGAGCTAATTGGGAGAAGAGACACCTAGGGCCCGCCTACCAAAGGTTGATTTTAGCCAATCACGGCATCAAATGAAAATGTAAGCAGCAGGCGCCATGAGAAAAGTTAAGCTGGTCAAGGCACTTCTTGCTGCTCTTCTTTCAAAGATGAAATCGTGGATTCTGACCAGATGTGATAGCAGCAGCTACACAGGCGCCCTCCTGCGCTGCCATCTTTATGTTGGTTCGGCTGTGGACTGCAGCTCTTGCTTTAGTAACAGCTGGAATGTCCCGCCTTAATCCATAATAATGCAACGTGATTGGCCCAAACCGTTTTTAGTTTGGTCCTGAACATTTGAGGCGGGACAAGATTCTCGTGTGTTTGTGAACGCACAAATAAAAAAAAATGCATCAAGCGTGTAGCTTTTTGCTGCCAAAAGCTAAGTGTAAAAAGGTGTTAAAAAAACAGTGGCTATTATAAAAATGTTACTTTTCTCTGAATAACGACCATTGTTTTTAGGATGATGCTGACCGTGATAAAAAGATAACCTTTTTAATCTTTTCCCATTCAGACTGTCAGCCTAATCTCAGCAACAATGACGGACCGCTACAACATCCACAGTCAGCTGGAGCATCTTCAGTCCAAGTACATCGGTACAGGACACGCCGACACCAGCAAGTGGGAATGGCTGGTGAACCAGCACCGTGACTCGTACTGCTCCTACATGGGGCACTTCGACCTGCTCAACTACTTCTCTGTGGCTGAGAACGAGAGCAAAGCACGCGTTCGCTTCAACTTGATGGAGAAGATGCTGCAGCCATGTGGACCGCCAGCAGACAAACCTGACGATGCTTAGAGAAGCTTGGAGTCAGCTGACTTGAGTTGATGGACATGAAGTGTTTTCTGCTAGTAATGTTTGTGTAGTTCCCTTTAACAACAGGAAATCCCGTGGGAAAGAGAAGAGGACCATTCAAAGACTTTAATGTTCACCAGAGAAAAAAACAACAAGTCGTGTCTCAAACTCTGAAATTTTGTACTAAGTGTTGAGATATATTCTTGATGCAAGTTTAAATAAACTCATTCTGTTTTTTTTTTACTTGTAACTTAATTTGTATTTGATGCTTAGTTTAGTTACATTCTTAGTAGTCATTATTTTGCAATATGAAAAGTCAATAGGAACATTAAATGTGTAATAAAAAGAATTGCACAGAATTGAACTTTTGGCCTTAATTTTCCTGTAAGGATTTTTATGGCCAGAGCCCGTATTTACAAAGATTGTCAGCGAGCTCCCATCCCTGCCATGGAGTCTCAGCTTGAGAGGGATTTAGATTTTATCTTATGTGTTCCTAGTCATCAGTGGTGAGAAATTGATCAACTAGACTGGATTAAGAAACGTCATGAAGATGTAATTTAACTATTTAAATGACTAATTGTCACACAGCGTCAAAATGTTTGAACGCACCTTATTTACATCTTTATCCTTTAGATTTGCTTATGTTTACGCTCCATACTTTGTCTATTTTATTTTAATGGGCACTCACCTGTCAGTTTTCTACTGGGATTGCCTGTATTAGGGTTAGCGGTCGTATTTTGGGAAAGGCGGCCGACTTAAAATGGAGGAAAAAAGGTGGAGAAAAATGAACTGGACAACAGCGCATCTGTCTGCTCAGCTCCAAGAGGAGTGTTTAAAGGTTGATTGGTCCCTGGATCACGGTGCGAAGAGGCGGACTTTGAAGTGCATTGAATGTGGTATCTGCTTCCTTTTCTCTGATTTTATGTCTAAATAGCCTGGAAAGTGAGAAGTGCTTCACGCAGCAATCAACAGCCATGGAGGAGATGGCAGCACACGAGTAACCTTCTAGAAGACATCATGTACAATAGAGCAAATACTTACGTAACCTCTTGTTAAGAGTATGCAGAATTTCACAATATTCTAGTTTTCTGAGATAGTGAATTTGGGATTTTCATTAGTTTTCAGTTATAATCATCAAAATTAAAAGAAATAAACACTTGAAATATATCAGTCTGTGTGTAATGAACTAACATGCAAGTTTCACTTTTTAATTGGAATTACTGAAAAAAGAAATTTCCAGGTGAACTTAATTATATGACCAGCACCTATATTTATAAATTTTTCTGTCACTTCTTCCAATTCTAAGATTTTTATTAAGAGCTTTTTTTTGTGGTTCATATAAATATTTATCTGTGCTATATCCATTGTACATTTCTCCACTTTTTATTCATGGTTATGCAATATTTTTCCTATTGTTGGACTGGATGACAACCAGCAGCTAAAAAAAAAATCCTTATCGTGTCTGACATGCTGACATATCCAACATAAAATTCAGAAAGATTCATGAGCGATTTCCACAGCAATGAATGAATTATGTGCACAAGCATTGTGTGTGTGTGTGTGTGTGTGTGTGTGTGTGTGTGTGTGTGTGTGTGTGTGTGTGTGTGGTGAGGAGGGGGGCAGGAAGACAGTGTTGTCCGAGGCCCCGGCAAAGCCCTCAGCTGGCCTGGTGAGTGTTTAAAAATCACCATGCATGTAATGAATACATCCATATATAGTTTGGATTAAGTTGTTGGCACAGGCAATGAATATCTGCTGAAGTTACATGACAGTGGAGCAGTTTTAATTTTGCTCAGGGTAAATGTGAATATTTAACAGCCGTTTCTGGCAAACATTCCCCTCTGTCCTGGTGTGTGTTTCAAAAACAGCTCTTCTGAGCAAATGACTTAACAAGCTCGAGAAATTCAACACAGATGAGTTTGGTTGTCTATGAATAAAGTCCCTCAGAGTGTTCTAACAGAGCACCGGTGCTTTATTATCGATTATTTAGCCTTGTTTCCACTGCCCTCTGGTTTTCAACAATAACCAGTAACTTTGAAAACCAAAATAATATAACAGGGATTTAATTCAAAACATAAAACTCATACTGTGGAATCATTACACTAGTGATATATTTTAAAACATTTATCTTAATAATTTGGTCCTCAACCTAATGGTTTCTGCGGGGCTTGAGAAGTCACGGAGAAGACTGCTGACCTGACAGCTGTCCAGTAGTCAACGGCATTTTCCATTAAGGGTTATCCAGAAAAGGTCGTTGCTAAAGAAACTGGCTGCTCAGAGCGCTGGACCTAATGAAACTAATTGAAAAGAAACTGAGTGGAAGGAGAAAGGGTAAAAGAAGGTGAATGAGCGATAGGAATGACCAACTCACAAGCTGTGGCCTGCGGCTGGAGTCAGTGCATCAAGAGCCACCGGACAGACGACTCCCCGACACGGGCGACAGCCGTCAGTCACATTCTTCATGTTTAGCCAATCCAAAAGCAGAAGAGTTTTACTTGGGCAAAAGAAAAAAGATGGGAGTGATTTCCAGCTCTCCAAAGTCCTCTCTATAGATGAAATAAATGTTGCATTTCATTTGTATGTCAACTTTCCTTTGTCAAGAGGAAGACAAGAGAACACCAGAAGCAGCTGTGCAGACAAGCTGGAGGCTGAAATATAAGACATTAAAAATCCATTTCAATGGTCTTGTGTGATATTCCCATTTCCTGAGAAATGGAACAGAAGGTTTTCATTAGCTGTAAGCCGCAATCACTAAAACGAACAGAAACAAACACATTAATCAGTGCATGCTGCATTTCTGGATTTCATTCATATGCTTTTCGACTATTCCGATTTACAGAGCTGCAGCTGAGGCGGCCTCCCTCATACTAGAACATAAACACTAACAAGCCCCGTGCATAAAGCCCAGCTGAAGTTCAACGTCTATTTGACCCGGCAGAGTCAATGAAATGCGGCAACGCCAACGCGGCCGCTCGTGCAGGCCTCAGTAGGGCTGAGCTGCCCACGCACACTGCCAGTCCGCCGAGATCATCTGTGAGGGACCTACGGATCGCCACGGAGGGTTTGTCTGCCTGTCACCACGTCACCCAGTACGCAACAAAAAGAGCGTAATGACATGTCAAACTGCAGATTAACATGGTAGGGCACAGCTCGAAAAAAGACATCACTGAAATTGTTTTAATTATGCCGCCTTTGGTCTGCTTTTGAGGCGGCAGCGGGCAGAGGGAGGGTGAGGCATGCAACAAAACAGCAGAAGGTCTGACTTGCTGACTCAAAACATGCCGCCACACACAAATACAGACAGTGTGCCGGAGAGTATGTCATGCAGGATGACTCATTGCCGGATCTGGACACAGGTCAGCAGGCCCAAAGGAAAGTTCTTATGCTTCGCATCTTGACGGCGGCGTGCGGAGTGCGGTCGGTTGGTGTCGGCCTGTGCTGCTTTCTTAGCTGGGCGAGTATCCGCCATCTGTCCTCGCTGTGAGGCCGCGGCAGTCAGGGAGACGCTGGTGCCAAGCCAGACGTGAAACCGGCCGGCGTCCAGGCGCACAAACACGAGCAGACAGACGACGAGTCCCGGAAGCTGTACTCTGAGACCCAGAACCAGAAGTAAAGTCTTCCCAGCTTCTTTCAGGGTGTCTGACACGCATTTGGACAACAAAACTCTTTGGAAGAAGAGCCTGTTTTGCTTCTGCTCCGTAGCTATAAAATGTTTGCAGCCAAAGCCAAATTAATTCATAAAAAAAACCCCCACAATAACATAAATTTAACTTACATATTTATTTTTTGTCAACACAAGTAACATCTAATCAAACAGGGTAACTCAAATGATCAAATTGAATAAATAAACAAACACCTAGGAAAGGTTGACAGAACAGGGCCACATTGTGTTATGCTTTTTAATAACCTGACTGCACATTAAATAACCATAAAAAATATTCTAACTTAAAACTTAGCAAAACTGAATAAATACAATAAAAATAGAGCATAATTATTTCCCAACTAGGTCAGTCGGCATTAACAATCGCCGGCCCATATTATTATCAGGTGGACAATAATAGGGTCGGAACTCGAATAAATGACCGTCAAATATCAAAACATGTTTTGGAGCAATTGATAACAGAGAGGGTAATTTTATTTTGAAATACTAATTAATGAGGCAAATAAAGCTCTTCTTTATTGGCTCATTTTTCTCACCTAGGACAGAAGGGAAGGTGTGGAGGTATGTGAAAGCTTTCACCTGCTTCTCTACCTCTGTAGGCCTTCCTTTGGTTTGTTTCTCAGCTGCAACAACATTCTTACTGGCCAGGAGGGCAACGCATCAATATCAGGTTTAAAGATTTACAGGAACAAATTGTGAAAGTCTTAGGATAACAGGATACAGGAACCTTACTAGAGTCATGCAGGGGGGCTTGTTGGGGCACCGGAGACGGGGAGTGAAGGGTTCTGAATCAGAACATCTGTTTCCTGAGCAGAAAAAAGGATCTTCTAGAATAGATGTTACCTAGAACCAAGAGGAGGAAATAGGTCCAATAGAAGCTAGGGGAGGATCAGGGATGAGGTTTAGCTAAGCAAGATTCAATAGATTCAATTCTATTCAAATTATTTATATAGCGCCAGTTCACAACACGTGTCATCTCAAGGCAATTTACAAATTCATTCAGATCAGACAGACAGATTGGTCAAAAAGTTTCCTCTTTAAGGAAACCCAGCAGATTGCATCAACTCTTGACAAGCAGCATTCACTCCTCCTGAAAGAGCATAGAGCCACAGTGAGAGTCGTCTGCTTTGTGTCATTGACTTTGCAGCAATCCCTCATATTGAGCATGCATGTAGCGAGAGATGAGAGGAAAACTCCCCTTTAACAGGAGGAAACCTCCAGCAGAACCAGAACCAGCCTCAGTGGGAACGGACAGGTGCAGCAGAACATGCTGACTGCGAGGTGCAGCAAGAAAGTGAGAGAGCAGAACAGGCAACCGGGCCAGAACCACAACAGAATTAGGAAACGTTCACCAGAGCCAGGGGAGATAACGGATGAATAAGGCTGAGGAAAGGAATGAAAGGAGCAGGGGAGAGGGATAAAAGAAGTTGAAACAAAGAATGAGGGAGGTTGGGTAAGAACTGATCGACGAAGGGAGGAGCTATGAAAGAGGTAAGGATTATAGATCAGCGAGGTAGAGATGGGGGATGGAGAGTCATCTCCTAACTAAAAAACACTGTATAATATTTTTGTAGATGGATGAAAAAGTGTTGACTATTTAAAAGCCTTGATCGTCTAAAAATATCCAAATGTAGAAAAGACTCAATGGCAACAGGTCTAGCAGGAACTACAAGTGGCCCATTATCACGAGAAGATTCATCTTCCAGCGCTACAAAGCAGCTGAGGTTTGAGAGGACAGAGTTAAGGCCAAACAGACAGAAAAAAAAAGAGTAAAAAAAATAAGATTTTCTTACTGAAAAATAAATATTTGGCCTAGAAATATGCCAAGTTAAACTTTCAAAAGATTTGACAGAATGTGAATGAGTCTTGATTTGGCAAACAGTGGGACACAAGTGGATTGTTCACAGATAAAAGGCGATCATTTTCAGTCGGATCCATGCTACTCCCAAACGTACTGTCTCCCAGAATGTTTTTCCTCAAGCTCTTATATGAGGAAGGAAAAAGAGAGAATAGAGAGAACTAATTTATTTACAAGCATTATGGATAAAACACTACAATGGAGTTTTTTTTCCTATAGTTAAAAAAGGGTTTGGTGCATTTTACTCATTTAATCTGTGTACTGTGCTTATCCGGACCTATAACAAGGAGGAATGTGATGTAAAGGTTGTTTATTTTCTACAATTATTATCAACGCCTTTTTGTTTTGCAAACAGACAATTGTTTTATTTATTTTTTTATTTTTCACATTCTGTCATCTGGCATTAACACTTTAACATGTTTTATCACGATTTTATTTAACAGCTCAACACAAAGTAGGACAAGAATACCTGTTTTTTCTTCTTTTGTGGAGTGCATTTCTATTCAGCACCTCTTAGTCAATATGTCATCTTTTGTCTCAATCTACATCTTTTTGCACCTCTAGAGACTGAAAAAAAAATAAAAAAATTATATATATATATATCCATCCATCCATCCATTTTCCAAACCGCTTAATCCCTCATGGGGTCGCGGGGGGGTGCTGGTGCCTATCTCCAGCGTTCACTGGGCGAGAGGCGGGGTTCACCTGAACAGGTTGCCAGTCTGTCACAGGGCAACACAGAGAGACAAACAGGACAAACAACCATTCATGCACACACACTTACACCTAAGGACAATTTGGAGAAGCCAATTAACCTAACAGTCATGTTTTTGGTCTGTGGGAGGAAGCCGGAGTACCCGGAGATAACCCACGCATGCACAGGGAGAACATGCAAACTCCATGCAGAAAGACCCAGGGGTGTACTCGAACCCAGGACCTATACATATATATGTATGTATATATATATATATTTTATTATTATTTTTTTTTTCATTAGATAGGAGATTCATTAGATAGCAGATTTCAAGTTTTGCCACAAATTGTCTTTCAACTAAAGCACCTTCTCTTTGCCGTGTCCCTGATATAGCTTATGGCCAGTGGTGGACAATATGGCTCACCGCCTAAATAAATAAATAAATAAATAAATAAATAAATAAATCATTACTTGAATTCAACAGATTTTCTGCTGTTAGCTTTGCATGGTAGTTGAACAGGAATTAGAGTGTGCTGTGCACTGTTTGTTATTTTTACTGCAGCTTCAGATTTAGCTTGAATTAAAGGGCACAAAGCATGCAGAACCCACTTTTTCCACCTTTAATTACCATTTGTTGTGTGCTTGGGGCCTCTGGAAGTACTGAAAAGTTGTTTAGATATCTTTCGCTTCTTTTTGGGTGATATTTTTCAAGCCGTTGAGATTTTTCTGTTTTCTGTTGCGTTTTCTTCGCTGTTACGTCACAGCTCTATTTGCGCAACAAAATAATAAATAAAATAATAATCCCACCATTTTTCTGCCATGTTTAGTTGCCACTTCGACTTTCTAATCCAAACTCAAGGATGCCGAAGCCTTTAATGAACAAGTCTAAATGTTCGGTTGTTGGCTTTTTTAACCCACACAAGTCACTCCACTGGCACCCATTAGCAGAACCTTGTTGAAGTACCCGGTTAAACTTTCTTCTTCGTGAGAATGTACCCGCATCAGCGGGGAAAGTCCTCCTTGTTTGTGTGAACCACTTCAAGGATCAATGCTGCAGTAATTTTTGCCAGTATGAAGAGGGATTTCCCCAGAGACTTCATCTGAATAACACTGATAACACTGAAATGTCAATAGATCAAATCGCTCTTGCAGTGTGCTCGCTTATAGTTTCCAGCCGTATTTCCCGTAGCATTAGGATATAAGCAGCATTGTTTTCTCTTGCTCTGGGTCAGGCTCTGGCCCGAACATGTAAGGCTGAATGGAAAGGTCTTCCACTGACATTTTAAAAACAAATTTGTGAATAAAAAGTGTATTTGCGCTAGATAAAAAATGGCGAAGGGGGTGAAGTGGGACGCCATTGGAGACGGTGGGGGGCAGCGGGCGGAGGGCTGCATCAAAATGCCATGAAAAAGACGCGTCCTCAGAGGCTGCAGATAATGGATTACCACAGGAGTCTCTTGAGCTTCAGAGACGAAGAATTCAGACCAAAGCATTGCTGTTCCACCTTATGTAGACCACAACTGAATGATATGAATCTGAAAAAGACACATTTATTGTATAAGATATTCGGCCTTTAAAGGCTATCTTATTGCTTTCAAAAGCAAGCTGGACTGCATTATACATAAAGTTTAAAGTACTTAGTCAACTGGATTATGGCACACTAGCAAAAAAGCCGATTTATCAGGTTTCGTTAAATCATCCAGTTGCATTTGTGTCTGCAGAATAGGCAGAAAAGAACCTATTGCCTACGCATTAGTGACATGGGACACACGGGACCTTTTGCATCTGCTCTGTTGCACATGTCTCCTTGCTATGGGTCCCTTGTGAAAGTTTGCTAGTGTGTGTTTTGCTGCGTGTTGGGGTGGATGGAGCTGTGTGCATGTGTGGAGCTCGCCAAGGGCATCATTCTCGCAAGAGGCGAACGCCACTGCTTGTAGCAAAGTAAAAACAGGACTTCTCAGAACAATGGATTTCTTCTTTCCTCTCTATCATGACGGCCACATTTGTGATGTGCACAACTAATAGCTGTCCTGTCGGCAGATCATCCCACCTGAGCTGGGAATTTCTGCAGCTATCCAGGCTCCTCTGAATAAAGGTACATTACATTTTTCACAGAAATGCCCCTGATGAGGATGACTGGGTGTGAAGGATAAAGTAATTAAAAGGTTCCTCCTCTCTACAGATCAGCACGGATTATATTCTAATTAGAGCATGCTGGCAGAAAACCTCTGGGCAGGAGGACCAAATCTGGCATGTGAAGAAAAGATGTCATTCCTATGATCAGAAAGTACCCACAAGATTACACGGGGCTCTATTAGTTTCTATCCGTTTGCATCTTGGCAGTTAAATGGTGTAAAACTGGAAGCTGGAGGAAGGTGATGAAAGAATTGTCTTCCATGGCATTATACTTTTTTCTCAGTTTTATTTCAACAGTGACTAAAACCGTTTTCTTTGTACCAATTTGTTACCCTCAACTGCAGTAGAGATCTTATGCATTTAAAAAAAAAAAAAATTTTTGGTGCTGAAAAATCTGTTTATGGGCCAAATGGAAATGGTTTCTGTGCAGTTGCCATTAATTCCACATTAATGGGATTTAGGTAAGATATGAACATGCATCATTTTGGAAGATAAAAGAACACTTATGCACCGTTATGCCTTTTTGCACAGAAACTGTTTAATTCACACATCAACTCAAAGTTTTGCATATGGCCTCAAAATAAATACATACATTTTGTATATTTAGTCTGGACAATTATAAGGCATACGTATTTTGTGCTCGTAAATCAAGCTTTGTAAACTTAAAAAAAAAAACAGCTGAGAAATTAAGGTTTTTGCATCTGTAAAAATAATATGTATGCTTTACAGGTGTGTACACTTGAAGAAAAATATTTTCTCTGTCTGTAGAAGAGCTTTGTATTGTTCTTCAGCCCTGTTGAGGGATTGGCATGACGTTGGTGAAGATTCTCAGTCATCCAGGTCATGATCCGTCCAAAAATCAGGTTTAAAAAAACAAAACAACTGGACTAAAACAACTGGACTTCTATTCTGAAGCTGAAGATGTTTTGCTTCCCATCCAAGAAGCTTTCTTTATAGACCAGCAGGTCTATAAAGCTTGGAACTCCTCACTACTCCAAACATTTTCAACTGAGAAAGCTCACTTGATGGGAAGGGAAACGTCTTCATATCAGAATAGAAGTGAAGTTGTTTTATTTTTAACCTTTTTTTTTTTTTTTTTGGATGGATTGGCATGAAGAAATATCCTGCTCAAATTCAGAACATGTCCTTTTTGGCTTTGTATCTGCAATCAGAAGTTTGCAAACAGCACAAAAGTAAATCCCAAACATAAATCTTAAAGGATTTCTACCGACACAATTAAAGTGTGCCCATTGAAGTGAGACAGACAATACGAGGAGAGCATAAATAAAACATCTTGCATTATGTTACCGCTTTATATTTTGATCACGCCTCTTCTAAACAGTGTTGAATTTTAAATATCTCGCATGTGCAGTACTCTTTCAGGCCATATATATCAGTTAACCTTTTTAGTATTTCAATGCTGAAGATGCTGAGAAATTACACATTCTGTAACCCCTTAAATAAACATGATGTGACCCACAACCATTGTCCTCCTGGGTCATGTTTACATGGCCTTTAACGGTAGCTATGTGTCTGGGTTGTGTGTTGTAATCAACACCAGTTGTAAGTTGAAAAATGTTACCTTTGATTATAATGGCTCATTAGAGTGCCGCAGAAAACAAGGTGGAGGTAATTAAAGCAAACCGGTGATGCAAATGTTTAGGTTTCCATCCTATATTGAGAATTTGCCCAATTTGGCTTCCATACTATACATCTGTGTTTTAAATGAAAGAGAAAATAGCAACAAAAATGTTATAAAAGAAAAGAGGGTGGAGAGGGTGGGTTTGAAAGAACATGACAAACTGCGATGGATTGGGGAGCTGGGTATAAGTCTGGATAGACGGAGGTGTGGTTGAGTTGTGGCCCTGCTCCTGAACTCAAGTTAACGTCCATCCATCATCTACACCACAGGTGTCAAACTCAATGCCCGCGGGCCAAATCTGGCCCTTTAAGGTAAATTATCCGGCCCTCGAGAGCCAAAAAAAAGGAATATATATTTTTATAGTGTATAAAGTGGCTAAAACTGTGCCTCCTGTAAGTGTAACTCACCCCAATATCAACTTTTTTTTTGCAGATAAACTGTATAAACTGGGCCTAAGAGTGCTACTTTTATGTTACTGTGCATTTTTTATACTACTGTGTGAACTGGAATGAAATTATGAAATGAAAAGTATCGTCTCTACACATGCAAACGGCCCTTTTAATGACTTCATGATGCCAAAGTGGCCCCATATAGAAATTAGTTTGACACCTCTGATCTACACCGACTTGTCCTTGAAGGGTCGCAGGGGGGCTGGTGCACATCTCCAGCAGTCATTGGGCAAAAGGTGCACACACTCAACAGGTGACCAGACCGACACAGGACAACAAAGAAACACAGGACAGCAAATTATGCATGCAAAAACTCAAACCTGTTGGCGACAGGGAAATTGTCGTCAAGCCACGTCTCTGTGAAGATCACTAAATAGGTGTCCATCTTACGTGAGGCGATCCTCGGCCGGATCTTGTCCCGTTTGTTGCCGATAGATCTGACGTTGGCCGGGAGGAGACTATGCTGAATGACCACGCAGGTCCCTTACCGGAGCTTTGGTGTTGTGTGAGGAAGTCTGGAGAATGTATGTTAGAGTGGTGCAGGACATGCATGAAAGCTGTAAGACGGCGGTGAGGTGTGCTGGAGGCGTGACAGAAAAGTTGAAGGTGGAAATGGGACTGTATAAGGATCGGCTCTGAGCCCCTCCTTGTTTGCTGTGGTGATGGAGAGGTTGACTATGAAGTTTGATCTGACGTGAGACCAGAGAACAGGCGGAGGCAAATCTAGAGAAAGTGATGTTTGCTCTTAAAAGGAGAGGATTGAAGGTTAGCTGTGGCAAAACAGGATGTGTGTGAATAGGAAGGACTCAAGTGGAGCCGTGAGGTAACCTGGAGCAGAGATAAAGAAGGCGGAGGATTTTAAGTACTTATAGCGTCAACAGTTCACAGCAACGGTGAGTGTGGAAAAGAGGTGAAGAAATGTGTCCAAGCAGGTTGGAACAGGTGGAGAAAAAAATGTCAGGTGTGTTGTGTGATGAAAGAGTATCAGCAAGAAAGAAAGGAAAGGCGACACCAGCCATGGTTTAGAGACAGTGGCACCGAGGAAGAGACAGGAGGCAGAGCTGGAGGTAGCAGCGGTTAAGATGTTGAGGTTCTCTTTGAGAGTGATGAGGATAAATAGGATCACCAATAAGAATATCAGAGGGACAGCTCATGTTAAATGTATTGGACATAAAGCCAGAGAAGCCAGACTGAGCTGGTTTGGACATGTACAGAGGAGGGATAGTGAGTACAACGGTAGAAGGATGTTGAGGATGGATGTGCCAGGCAGGAGGCCAAGAGGAAGATATATTTATGGATAGAGTGAAAGAGGACATGAAGGTAGTTGGTATAAGACAGTAAGATGCAGAAGATAGGGCTGGATGTAGAAAGATGACTCACTGAAGGGACGCCTGAAAGGAAAAAGCCAAAAGAAGGAGGAGAAGAGACTAAAATGACGAAAAGCAACCCAAGCTAAACTGATCGTGACAGTGAAACTTATTGATTAAAATCACAAAGGCTATGTGAAAACATGGTTCAATTGTAATTGCATTGAAGAAAATAACAAAATTAACATGACTTTCATCCCCATGTCTGTGAATAAACATTTTCTGGAACTGAGTCTATTTGTATTGAAGCAAAACCTTTATGCAATAAACATGTTTGAACTTTTACTGCAGGTTTGATTAAAATAAAAACAATAAAAGATTTGTTAAACAACACCAGAGGTCAAGAAAATGTGAAAATATTCTTTTTTTTCAAATTAAAAAAATAATTTCAGTTAGAAACATTAGCTGGAATATCAATCTATATGTAGTGGAGCAGTGGTGGCCTAGTAGTTAGAGAAGAACCCAGGTTTGAAATCCACGGAATGAATAAATAAATAATAATAATAAATAAATAATGAACATCTTTACACATTTTTAGCCTCATACATCGTCTCTATAAACGCTACATTCAGATAGTGTAGAACATTTTTAAGTGAACCTGTTTATGAATAAAATCAGCGTCCTGGAAGCCTTACGTTTAAATGTAGACATCAGAAAGTCCAACAGCCGACACCTTTCGGTTTGCTGGGTTTCTTTCTATTTTTGATCCTCTCTAACTGCTTTTTCTGCAGATAGGAAAAGTGAATAACAAGTTTTAGGTTTGCAGGAGAAAAGGTCACACATTCATGAAGCGCATCGAAGGGTCTGCGAGCTTTGAAGGGAGATTACGCATGAGTGTGTGTGCGCACTCTGCCAGCAACCAAGCAGATGCATCTCTCTCTCTCTCTCTCTCTCTCTCTCTCTCTCTCTCTCTCTCTCTCTCTCTCAGAGCTGGACCTGTGGTGAATAGTAGTCACACAGGTACGATAATGAAACTTTGATAGCCTATCTTTTAGTGAGCAGCGGTGGGAACGGCACAGCCAAGCACTGGCAGGAGGGCAGGGTAATGAAATCGGATGGATGGATGGGAATATTACCTGACAGGACGGTGCCTGCGCCTCTCCATCCTGCTGAGTGATAGTCTAGTGGGGAAAAAATGGAGTAAGCGAGATTTCCCGTGATTTAAACACAGCTGTAAGTTGGAGGACATTTGCAACTGCCAGGCCTGGAAAGAGACAGAGGGAAGGCATTAAAACAAACCGCCCCCTGTAGGCCTTTTAGTGCTACGGCTGGTTGCTCGGCTGATAAACTGAGATAGCATTACTGGTCAGCGTTGATACATAGACGCGGATGGTGGGACTCAGGGGGCGTTCCTCTCATTTGCTTAATGACACAATTCGACCAGCTGGCCTCTCTCAGTTAGTTTATTTCCTGCCGGTGTGTGACTTTATCACCGCCGCCACTCCTGCGACTCTGTCAACTCCTCACCTTCCGCCGTGCTTGCACAATTTTATGTTCGTCTCAGTTAGATGGTGGGGGTCAGCGTGGCAATCCATCAAGTGAAACAGCCTGAGGACTTACTGCTCAGTGGCAGTGCTGAGTTGCAGTGGTATAAAGGTGGGGCTAAATCAGATTTAGCAGACCCGTGAAACAAACATCTCAGTTTGCTCCGCCTCAGCGGAGGACGGTACACACAGGATTTACCTGCTCTGAAAGCTCAAATTCCTTCCTTATGTGATATTCCAGTCTTAGATCAAATGTTAACCTGTATGCTCAATATGCTGGTAACATTTCTGGTACCAGCATGTTGACACATTTTTAGAGCCCTCAGATGCAAAGAGCAGGAACAGTATAAAACAGAACCAACAACATTGGTCACATCACTACCAATCTGCCTTGCACTTCAATAGGAAACTACAACTTGTTGCTTCAGCATCCCTTTCTGTTTGCATGTAACACTGTAGCGTTTGTGATGCTCAGCTAAACCAACCTGCCCCCGTTTTATTAGACATATAGAAAAATCTGTTGCATGAGTGTCTCAACTTGAAGGTGCCATGTAGAGGCCCACTTCATGTTTCTATGCTTACCTTTTTGAATTGCATGCAGTGGTTGGCCGAAACCAGGAGATAGCTGTGAAATCGGTGCCCAGAATAAATATTGCAAATTAAAAGTGCGTTAAATTAATAGTTTTATGTTTCCCTATCTACTTTTAAGCCTGAATAAGTTCTCAGCAAGCAGAAAAACTTTTCTATTGGGCAGTTCATTGTTCTATCCATTACTCATGACTTTGAAAGTAGAATTTGGTTTAGAGCCTGCTGCTATTGAAAAGCTTGGGAAGTTGACGTGGAGAGTTCGTTAAATCATGATAATTTCTTTTAATTTAGTTCATGACAAACCTAGCTTTAATAATTTTCCATGATCCAAAAAATACACGAAGCTATACCTACACCTAGCTAATGCTTTGGAAGCTATTTAGCTTTAGTTAATGGAACCAGTAATTACTGTTAATAGGAAAATATTGAAAACTGTTCTATGTAGGGTGAGCGGGGTGTTGATTCACTGTGCAGCAAGAGGCAGGTGGGGAGGAAGGGAGCTCCAGCTCGGCAAGTACAAATTCTACATGCCGTGCTCTATGGATATAGTTTTGTGGTTCCAGTACTCATACTTAAAAAAATTGTTAAAATAGGCAAATGAAAATATGCCTGTAGTAATGAGCAAGCGAACATGCAACTGTGATCCAAAGGCTCACGCAGTTTGAATAGTTATGGATGTCTCTGCACTGAATAGCTTTTTACTAACTTTTTTTTTTTTGCTTGACTTTCTTTTTTTTTTTTAGGAAAAAAAATCTAGCTTTGTCAGCAAACCTTACTGTGTACTCGTGTGCACAAGAATATTTCTGTATTTCAAATTTTTATACCCACTTCTGAGATTTTTCATGGGTTTCGATCTGCTTTAATACACCAATCGGCTCTTTTGCCAACCAGCAGGAAAGTACATAGTGAAGGTAACACTGGTGAGATCAATGTAGGTTATTCCAAACATTTGCAAAATCACAACTAAATTCATAAAAAAAAAACCTGTACGAATGTCTGACCAATGACCAAATAATAATTGTACTTAATGTTATGTTACGTAATGCAGATGCTCTGTCTGCACCGATGAAGAATCACTCACCTCAGCATGCAAAATGCTTGAAGTGTATGTCATCGCAGGGGAGTCCTAACTATGTTGTGAATCATTCAGGATATAATTATTTGACCTCTTGGTGGTGCTCACAGAGTGTTAAAAGAGCAACAATCTTTCAGTCAGGAGAAGGTCAAATATAAACGTTACTGTGGCAAAAAGTAACTCACTGTGTCCTTTTTGAAGCAAAACACAATAGATTTTGCATGCTTCACCTCCATATATGGCCATTAAAGGATGACATGTGATCCCATTACATTGTTTTCAGCAATCATGCCAAAGGCTGTAAGTAATTATTACCAGAGATTCTTTTTTAACCTGTTTTGTTTAAATACAACACTTCTGAGACAACTATTCACAACTAAACTCTAAATTTCAAATCTGTTAGACACCTCCATGCAATCCTTTGGGTTACACAGATTCTAACAAGGTCCTTCTTAATATTTTCAAAAAATACTTTTCCTCGGGACGATGCTTGACCTTTTCAACACAAGATCACTGGGGTCATATTCAGTGGGTCATCGATGGTTTAGCTGATTAGCTCTCCAAAAAGAGAAAATGGTTCTTACAGCAACAAGTCTGAATGTCAGTGCTGTCGAGCAGAAACAGGAAGCAGCCAACCAGCAGTTGATCAGAATCGTCAACGACAGGAGTAATCATGATGTCAGCTCTCATAAGATGATGTACCGAATCCTCCACAGCAGCATGATAGACGAACAGAGATGTCTTTTGATTTTAATGCTATAAATACCCAGTTACACTTCTAAAGATACTCTTGTATTGTTTTTCATTTCAAAAGCCACTTGACAAAATGAACCTGGAAATTACAATAAAACTGTTCTTTAACTCCTCTTTGTCAGAAGAAATAAGGGCAGTCATTAAGTGTTACACCTGCCCTTAAACAGGCTTGATTACATGAGAAAAATGCATTATCTAAAAGAATAACTCTTGACTGGGCTCTACCTTTTATTGTTATTAGTGTAATTAAAAGGTCTGTGATTTAAGTTGTATAAGAAACTAGCTCTATTGAACATGCACAATAGTTCCTTAATTTTGCAGCTTTTAAACCCTTCACCTCAAAGAGTGATCAGAACATATATACTGCAACTAAACGTATGCAGTCTGTTTCATCCTCTAGACATAAAAACTGTACCCAAGCTAATCTGCTTAGCTGGGAAGTTTTGAATAATAAAAATGGACAGATTCATCGTCATTGTAGAAGACATAAATTAGATTTCTTTATTCCAATCTGCGATATAACTTTAATGATGACATCTAACTGTATGGTTTGCAACTATCAATTTTGAACTCACTATTAAAATGGAAGTTTGCTGCATATAAATTTGAAGCCTTTTCTTTGAAATGCTTTATTTTATTATTCTTTTTGGTTGAAAATTTCTTACTATGTGAAAAAACAAGTCACGTAACTGAAAAGTCAGAATAATGCTGTAAGGTGGAGCACAAAGACATAGCTGCTAGTGAATAGAAACGCTGTGACTATGTGAAATAAGGACAGCTTTGGATAAAAGCAAAAAAAATTGCTTTAACATTTCATCTGTAATTTAATATCAGTTTGTTTGTACTACTCACGCAAAGATATGTCTGGTATGATGGCAGTATGAACAAAATGCAGACAGGAATTTTTGAAGAGCATGGTGAAGGTTTAGAAATACAAACAGAAAACTAATTGATCTTACACAAGGACAACAGGACATGGAGCACAGGCAGAGCAAGAGGAGCAAACAGTGACAACCACTGAGCTTATATACTGAGGTGAGAGTGGACAATGACAGTAAACGTAGGTCTCAGAGATTAAAAACAGCTTTGAACGTGAGCAAATAGGCAGACTGTGGGAAGGTGAATGATTAATACAATGGAAGCTACAAGAAACTACAAACCAAAGGAAAAAAAAGACTAAAAACGGATCAAAGAGAAATAGATCCAAATGCAAAAAAGGAACACAACGCATGAATAAACTAAGAAACTAAACACAAAGGAATGACCTAATGTGGGAACACTTTACTAACAATAATGAATACAGAGAAATGAATTGAGTATGGCAACCCCTTTAGAACATAAACAACAACGAAATGATCACTACAAAAATGACAGCCTCAACCCAGGGATGATAACATCCCTGTGTTGATTTTATAGTAGAACATACTTTGCATGTTTTCTTATTGCCTTTCTGTGCAAATACAGTCTAGAGTTGGTTTTTTACACCTGAACTTTTTCAATGATGAGTCAAAATTTCTGCTGAAAAATATAAAACCAAACACGTGCACATGCATTGTTAATCTAACCCTTAAAACTAAAATCATAATTGTTTGCTCGTTTTGGCAAGCAGTACCATTTGGTTGTTTCTTTCCATTTTAGGAGGAACATTGTGTGAAAGTCTTCTAGACATGCAAGTGCACTTCAGCAGCCTATATTAAGAATACTTTTGAGAAGTGAAATCATTTCAGTTATTCATTTCAGAAAACGAGACTGAAACGTTAATAGTTATTGCAACATATATTTATGTTCATTTTAATGATAATGGATTAGCTAACACAAACCCATAATAAGTCGGATAAGAAAAGGATTTTTTTTTAACACACATGTCAGATTACTGGAAAATGTTGTATTTGGTTCTTTTTTTACCAGATTTATTTATTTATTTTTGCCTACAGCTACAGTCCACGCTTTTCAAATACATTATAAGCTCTTGAATTGGATTTGATTCACAATCCTGTCAAGGATGCAGTCATGGCTTTTGCCTTTTGCTGTGACACCGTTCCTCTCCCATTAACTTTCCCTTAACATAGCTGCACACAGCACTCTGAAAAGTCAGCTTCTTTTACAATTATTCTAATTGTAGCTTGCCCCTCTTGTGTACAGCACCAGTCCTCTGCTGGACAACAGTCTGCGGTCTACCCGATGATAGCGTAGGTCATGATATAACCATGACATAACATTTTTTTTTTTATTTAATTAGCTTTTTTTTAATGATACTGTGAAAAAACAACAGATGTTTCCCACAAATCAGCAACGTTTTAGGTATACCAGTAAAATGGGAAAAAAGCAACAAACTGCTTTTTTTTATCTTTAAAAAAACTAAAAGGAATTCAATTCAAATTTGGAAAACAACTGTTTTTATCTATCTATCTATCTATCTATCTATCTATCTATCTATCTATCTATCTATCTATCTATCTATCTATCTATCTATCTATCTATGTATATATATATATTTTTATTATTATTATAGTTTCCTGCTTTAACACGAAGGGTTACTGGTTATATTACGTATTTCTTGGCTCTTTGATATTATTCATTGTTATTCCTTCTCATCCCGAGGGCACAGAGAAGATCTTGCATTTCATGTTTGGTCAACAACAGAGCATTGTTCATGCATTCACACCAAACACAGAAACTTCAGAGAAGCTGATCATTTATTTAGAAGCAAGAAAGAAAGAAAAAAATATTCAGCGACATTTATAGTTGCTCTTTTTTCCACAGAAAGCTTAACAATATTAGTAATGCATTTTAGAATGGCATCCAATAATGAGACATTAGTGTCTGTACAACAGATTACATGCAGTTTGGAGACTGGATCACATGGCGGAGTAAGTCACGGGACAAGTAATTTACGACTATGTTGTTGATACATTGGAAGTCATGATGTGTTGCAGATGAGAAGCACGGCTTTGTCTCGTCTCTCAGAATGGATAATCATAGTCTTCATTGTGCTATAAATACATGCAAATGCAACATCATTATAATAATCCCATTTTATGTGCCAGATATTCAGCGCCGGCTGCCTTTCAAGCTTTGGGTCTGTGCGTCTGTGTGGTTTGCACGGTTAAATACTGCTGATTGTGGAAACAACAGATTTTAACCGATGTTGTTTTGGACTTTTCACTGAAAACAGCAGGCTTATGGTGTTGACCTAAAACTTTATAATAGTGAGCAGCAATCACAGCTTAGAGTGTAAAATTTCAATAGTTTTATCATATTATTTTATTTTGTTTTTTGTAAATGTTCTAAATTTGGTCTTAAAAGTGCAGGAGATGAGGTTGCTTGTTCAAAAAGAATGTGTTTTCCTTATGAAACCAGCCTATTATCCCCAAAGGATCCTTATTAATTTTATGCTCCACCTGGGTCCTCTGGGAAAAAAAACAATTCTTAATGCCACAAAAATATCATGTATAATAACATTTTGTTTCCAGTTCTGTTATGAATACCATTGCTAACTCCAGCCCTCACCATGCATAACAAATATTCATGAATATTCTGAATTTATAACCCCTTAAATGCCAGTTTAATTGAATAATGTTTCTTTGTTTTAGAAAAAAAACTAAAAAAAAATCCAACAAACTACAAAAGTAGATATATTTCCTATCCCATTTGTGCAAATAGAAATTTTAGGGGGTTCATTACCTGATCTGTGAGAGCTAAAAAAAAATTAGGACGAATTACACAAAAAACAAAGGGCCTTCTTCTAGTAGAAATAAAGCATGATGTTTTCAAGGGATATAATCACAAGGGAATGAAATAAAAAAAATAAACTTAAAAGAGAAATAGAACTAAAGTACTGGTGAGTTAGAAAAGTGCCTTTTGAAAGTGAGTCTGGCACAAAAAAAAAGGCTGAAAGGAACAAATCTGGCTTGAAAAGCAAGTGAAAAATGTCATGGAAAGTTTTTTGAAAAATCTAAATTCAGCCCAAAAATACCTCCTGGCCCAATTATATGTCATTGATTTCAAATTAACTTCCTAAGTATTGTAACCGACAAATTGGATCCAAAACAGGACAAAAAAAAAAAAAAAAAAACATGGACCCAGGAGGGATTTTTCTTGGTGTTGCTCTTCAGGCAAATACATTTTTTTTTCTCAATGTGTCTGAGACTGTAAACTATGGAATGCGAAAGAAAAGATAAAAAAAAAAAAAAAATGCAAATTCAGTATTTTTTTCTTGCCATTTTGTCAACCTTGCATACTCTAAATAATTTTATAAGCAAAAAAATTATAATAATCTTTTTTATGAATTACAAAATGTGGGAAAGAGAGGATCCTTTAAGAGCTTGATAACTTCAAACATTGCTGTGATCAAACACCTTTAAAAAAAAAAATAAATTAATAATAATAATAAATTGGATCCAAACAACCTCCTGTTGAGTTTATTAGGTAAACAATAGGTATGTCACATTTTTCTGTGTGTGTCACACTGAACATGTCTTAGAAAGAAAAGGAAAATAACTGCAAGCGGTTATAAATGTTGTCCAAGTCCTCCTCAGCAAGTCCGGTTCTCCACGTTGTCCCTCGTGGTGAGTCTCTGTCCCAGCGGACACTGTTTCTTCCACAGGACAACTTATTAGGACGCTGACCTCCCCCAAACAACAAACAACAACACATGAGCTGATCAAGCATTGCTAATACAGCAACCTGAACTGTACAGTAAGGTTGTTAGATTCAGCTCACTGTGGAGTTTAAGACATGTTTAGAACCAATAGAGGCAGATAAAATTGGATGAGAATTTTTTTTCCCCGGGTTAGAGGTCTCCATCTGCCTAACAGCAAGGTTGCCGTTGCTTTAAAGAGTCATTATTGAGACCTCTTGGCTTCCTAGAGTTCAGCCTACACTGATCTTTCCTGAAAGTGTCCGTTCATTTACCTTCTAAACAAATACTGTGTGTATTAATTCAAGTTGGTAGGGCACATAACTGAGGATGGCACCCGTATCAATCTAGTATAACTGGATCCACAGGAATAATGACAATTCAGGGTAAGATTTTGTTTGCACATATCATCCAATGTAATGAACGTTTGTATCTGAGAACCAGTGCAGTGACTGGACTGAAGTTCTTCGGGAAGCCTCCACTCGTTTTCTTGTTTAAGGCGCTGTATGAGATTTCCTGGGGAAGAGATGAAATGAGGCAATTACAGTCAACTTCAGAGCTCCGCTAGATGCATGGAAACGTCGCCGCCGTGTGCAGCTCCTTTGCCTCGTTGAGCGTTGGACCCCTAAGAGCTCCAAACGTGGCATTCATGGGACATACAGCGTGTGGCAGCTTACAAGCAATTACAAACGCAATTTACAGGTGGTTGAAAGCCGCGCATGTAAGAGTGGACCATTTATCCGCACAATGTGACATCAGCCTTACTCAAAGCAGAACATTTGTCACGATTTAATGGTTAGCATTGATTTTAAACCCTTTTGCAGTCAACGATCAAAAAAAAAAAGGATCTCCATTTAGATACAACAGTTTTTGTGATTTTGCATTTACAACAAATAAACAGGCAGCAGCATACTTACACTGCTTTACACCATAAATAGAAATATGTTCTTTACAGGGCCTTACAAAAATATGGTTCAGAGAATATCAAGCACAACAAAACGAACAGCGCCTTTTTGCCTGAAGTTACACAACACAGTCAGCGCAAGCTTACATAAAGATACAACACATGGTACTGTACACTCCTCCTTGGCCCATCTTTACCTTCCCAGGAGGAGAAACGACTCCCATTTAAAAGCCATACCAGCTGTAACGGCTGTTAAACCGTGGTTAATCATACACCAGCAGAGCCAGGTATTTGCACTAACATGGCACGCTTTGCACGCTGCACAAACAGGCAGCCGCGTCCTCTCTGCTGGTTTGGTGAACGGGTTTTGGCACGACGATTCACTGGGACAAACACACAAATGGTTCCCTTTATGTACATTCAGACCATTCTCCGGTTTTGTGAAAACAGAGAGCGCACAATGCCTCAGGTCCAGGTTTTAATCACCAGCTATAGAGAAATCTTCAGCGGGGAAACGCGGAAGGGGCGAGCGAGCTGAGCTGCACGGCTGCACAGCAACAGACGGCGTGACCCTGAAGTGGCTAAAGCCGGAGCGGCGCTGAGCAGATCAGTGATTCGTGTTAACTGTTCAGGTGAACCCCTGCTGCAGCCGTACAAAGCCAGGTTGAAAAGCAAAGCGGGGGGAGACAACTTGGCATCTCGCCTCCCATTTGGCAAAAGTCTTTATGGAGGCAGAAAAGCCGCAGAGCCTTTCAGCAGCAACAAACACGAACCCGCTCTTTACAACGTACTTTAGCAGAATCCATCCTTAAAAGGGCATCTGGTGGAAAAGTGGCATGAAGGCAAATAATGGATTTGTTAGTTCACCATAAAGCACGAGCGATAAGCTGAGGGCTATGACCGGATGCTAAGATTAATAAGGCAGAAAGAACCATATTAGCGGGTTGTAAAAGTGGTTTTATAGATCAATCAATCCATTTGTCTTGTTACCGGGAAATATTTCTGTCTATATATAGCATATAATCTTTCTGAAATTACAGGGATGAGTTACTTTAATTCAATTCTTGTTTTTTTTCATCTGTCTTGTCCTTTAAAAAAAATAATTTGCTTAAATTCACTAAGCAAGGATGTGCAGGTCTACTCCTAAGCAGAACTACAGGAGAGCGCTCGGAGCAGGAAAAGGTGGTCTGTGCCCTTCACTGTCAGCCACGTTCTGGATGTGAGGCTTGCGTGTTTGGTTTCCGTGCGCTAATCAAAGCCCTGTGGTGACCTGCGTGACTTCAGAGGTGAAGTCGTCGTTGGCAGCTCCTCCACAACAGCGAGAGTCCACCGACGACCCCTCCAGGGCTAGTCATACCTGCAGAGGGGGAATCACAGGTTTTCTGGGTCAAGTCCGGGTGATTATTCCTCGATTCATCTCCAAACCGTAAACTTCTGATTTTGTGCCGAGGAAAGGCAAAGTCACACCAGTGTCAAACAGTCAAACATGACAATAAATAAACTAGTTTATTAGCTAATTATAAAGGGATTAAACTTTAATATTTACCATTTATATTTTTTATCAATGTGGACTGACAGGCTGTGCAGGAATTAACGTGGATGTGGTTATTTATCGGGTTGTTTTAACCATTGCATGTAGTGGTGTGCTCACAGAGCTGGCGAGTACCTGTTGATTGGACCTCTCGCTCGTGTTTCCGCTGTTGTGTTCGCGCTTTGGGATCTTACGGCTGGTGGCTCCGGTTCTGGATGAGTTCTGGATCTCCAGCACTGAAGGACTCGGGGTGCAGAACTCACGGAAGCAGCGCTTAAAGTTCTCATCCAGGTAGCCGTAAAGAACCGGGTTCAGACTGCTGCGGGGCAGGAGGAGAGGCAAAAGGGTCAGATCTTAGTGTTTGAGTGGAAGAGATAAGTCCTCAACACTGTTTTTATCTCGCTTCAAACATAATGAGGTGTGGAAAAATGAAGTACTATACAGCTTTAGAGCTTTGAGCCAGAGTAGTGGTGATTTTTTTTTATTTTTTATAATTTTATCCCTTTCTTGTGTTGCACTTGTAGTTTTAAGAGCCATCCAACACAAGGCACTTCAAAAACATAGAATTGTCTTTGGGACATTTGGTACCTGCTTTATCAGCTGATGATTTAAAGTAATTTTTTACTATCTGCTCATAGTTTACTGCACCCAATGGGGTACCGCGCACGTGACGTCACCGTCTCAAGAGCAACGCCCCTTTTCCCGCTTAGGTAGGGCACACAGGAGAGAACGCACGGATAACCCAGCTATTACAAGCGCAACAGAACCAGCGATATGACCGACTTTACAGCCGTTAAACTTTCCCTAGACGATGTCCCAGGCACACGGTTTACTGGTCGCACTGTCGAAGAACACACCAACCTTCAGCTCAAACGATGGCTTGAGGTTCGAGGGCTTAAAAAGACTGGAAAACTGGCCGAGTTGATGAACGGTAAGCTTTGTTTTTTTTTTCCTGCGCGGCGATCATGGCAGCGTCGGCCGTTTTTTTTTTTGTTGTTTGCAATCACCGTCCAGGGATCGGTATATGTTTAATGTTTGTCTCATTTGAAATGTTTTTGAGTAAGCTATCCTGGTAGCAGGCTATCATGTTAGCGCCTGCTACCATGATAGCCTATATGCTGTCATGGTAGCAGGCGCTACTTTATTAACATGTCGGCCACCAAAATACTCTTACCTGTTCACTACTTGATGTCGCTGGAATTGGGTCAGGATGTTCTTCGGTTGGGCCCTTTCCTCCGACAAAATGCTTGCTACATATGTAGGTGAATTTGGTAACTTTTTCCGGGTTGAACTGTTGTGTAGGCCTACCGCACCGGTGTACCAAGCGCACACATTTCTCCTTGGCAGTCTTGAAGAAAACATCCTTCATATGCGGCCGATCAGCGTACCTCGAGTCGCTGTTGCACGTTCCATAGCAACAATGTTTAAAAACCATGGTCTTAGATTTGGAAAAAGCAGTCGTTTTAACGAGTAAAACCTAGGCTAACGCACGTCTCTTTTAAAGCAAAACAGCGGCGGGTTTCCGGAGTTTGCCCCACTGCGTACCACGTGATGAGACGTCATCGTGACGTTACGTTTCTAAAAATAGCTCGTTCGCGGTACCCCATTGTGGTTTACTTGAATAATTCTAATTCACCAGTGGGAGAACGCTGATAGCTGAATGGGTTGAATCAAAAGGGTCCCAATCGTCAATTTTATAAGAGTCAACCGGTCAGAACAAAAGAAAAAGACCTTGTAGCGATGCTGAACAAAGCTAGAGTCACTAGCCACAGTGAAATAAATCATGTGTCAACATTTGCTAATGGCCACTCACAGAACAGGAAGCCATTAGTTCAAAAACTTCTCAAGTCAGATTGTAGTTGCAAATGCCCTCAGGGACCAAGACCTTAATTATTGGAGATATGTCATCAGGTCTGATGTGACTAAAATTGAAGAGTCTGGAAATAATGAACATTATTAAATTTAGTGGAAAGAGAGGGAAGCTTGCGAGGCTGAGGAAATCATCCAGACTGTGAGATACAAGACAGGCTAACTGCACATCAACAATATACATTTGGGCAAACTTTTGTAGCAAGGCACCAAGTAAAAACAGAAGACAAAAGAGAATGCAGCGGCATTTTATGTGTACGGGGATTGGGCGACAATCGTTCAGTGATGGAAATTGCATTTGTTTTGGCCACTGGTATGATGGTTGCAGTCTTGAAACAGGATGGGCCGACAGCAGGTGCCAACGAGGTGTTAAACTAGCCCATAAGGACGTGAGGCAGCTGCTCAGCACAGTCTCTGACCTCCCGTCCCAGGCAGCAGTCTTTGAGCGCCTTGTCAAAGACTGGGATGTCCTCACAGACTTGAAGGAACGGACTTGTAGTCTGTGATGGTCTGGGTGCCTTGCCACATACGTCTTGTGTTTGTCAGGTTTTGGAAGAATCCAAGGGTGGCAGCATCATGTTGTGTGGGTATTTTACTAGAGAAAGGACTGGTCTACTTTACAAAAGGACTTAACAAAGAACATTTTGCAGGAAGATCCAAAATGATATGCCAGGAGGTGAGAGCTTGGATAAAAATAGACGTTCCAAGTAAACAATGACAAAGAGCATTATGAATTATAATGTTCCTTAAAGACAACAAAATTAATGTCTCAGGGTTTCTGTTGCAAAGCCTTGATTTCAGTCCAATGGGAAATTTGTAGGCAGAGCTGAAAGACTGTGTGAGCAAGACGACCTACAAAGCTGACAGGAGGAATGGGCCAAAATCCCAGCCAACTGTTGTGAGAAGCTTGAGGAAGGATACCTAAAATGTTTAACCCAAGTTATACAGTTTAAATGCAATTTCATCAAACACATAAACTAGATTTAAATGTCTGGATTTGGAGAAAGTAAAAAAAGATAAATAAATCTCTCCTAAATGCTCTTGCTTACCATCCTGGCACATATGTGCTATGTTTCCTTTCAGACTGTGCATGAAAACATCTGGTCTCAACTGTAGTGTGCGTTGTGTCCCGTTATCACCTTACTGACAGCCACATGTCCCGCAACACCGCTTAGAAACTATTACAGCAAACATTTCTGACATCTCAGTCCGGGTTGTACCTGTTGGTGTAGCCCAGGGCGATGCAGAAGTGCCAGGTGATGGTCTGCAGGGTGGAGCTGGGAATGTTGATCAGAGCTGTGATGATCACAAAGACGTGGATGGGGGTCCAGCAGATGATGAAGACGGCGACCACCACCAGCACCATGCGGGTGATCCTCCGAAGATTCCTGTCCTTTTCCTGTGAGAGTTGGTGTGGCATGTTTGTTGGGGAACGGGGGAACAGAATGGAACAAAAAGAACAAAGACATTACGTAAAGTAAGGAGGAATCGTTTATTCATTCAAACCAAAAAAATTAAAACATAACACCTGAACAGCAAATATGGAATCTGAGCTCTTATATAAGGATGAGGCCAAAGTCTCACTCAGTTCAAGTGGTGAGTGCTCAGCGTGTCATTAAAATTAAATCACAGCTTTCTGCTTCGGTTGATTCCTCCTAATTGTTTTATCTGGAGCTTAACGAGTGGAATGTGTTACAAGACATGCCTTAGGCAGTCGCCCATTGTGCTTGATTACTCTTAAAAGCATAATCAATACATTAACGAGATAATAAGACGTCCACGGATCATATTTAACCAAGAGCCTATGAGATCTGAATTTTGGAGAATATTCATATATGCTGTCCTAAACATATAAATGGAAAAAACTAGCTTGTGTGTCAACCTGGGAGCCCGACAGCATTCGCACACTCTTGAGTCGCAGGATCATGAGTCCATAGCAGACGGTGATGATGAGGACGGGCATGATGAAGGCAAAGATGAAGACGCAGATCTTCATCAGGGTGTCCCAGTACCAGGAGGGGTGAGGGAAAATCAGCTTGCAGTCAATAATGTCGCCGTCTGTGCAGAAAGACAAATGTGCTCAAATACTTTTTTAAATTTATTTGTTGTTTTCAAAGCCCAGCGTGTCCACCAGTGACGTCGCGAGGATCTAAAGACAGAACTGTGGAAGGTTTTATTTCTATTTCCTGCTTTCTCTGGGGGACCACATCAGGAAGGTGTAGAGTTCATTACTTGGTACTGAAAATATCGGGGTTGTGTTAATTAAAAAAGCTGCTAGCAACTCCAGGTGTATAAGGCCTGTATTTTCATTAATGTGATCTTTAACTCTTTTTTTTAACAGTATTACATATCCATCCAATGGCCCTGGAAAGCAATTGGCAGAGTCAAAGCAAGCTTTTTCTCCCTGCTGCAGGTAGCGGGAGCCAGTCAGATCCAGGGGGAGCTTTTTCCTCGAGTTTGAATGCCTGTCAAAATATGAAACATTTTAATTTGCTAACTGAGAGATGAAACAAGCTTTAAAGTAATTGATTAGTCATAATTTTAAATGCTGGTTACTGATTGAGACCAAATCTGGTGCTACTGAACAAACAATTGATGAACCTTTGGTCTAAAACGGTTCAAGAACAATACATGGAATAATTACCATGGTTAAAGGGATCAATTGCGTGACGTCTGCTAATGTGTGGTGGTTGGAAAGATTTTCTGATGCCCTAATGAGGAAATGTTATATAAAAAATAATAGGTAATGGGGAATAAAATCACTTGGAGGTCAAAATTGTGAGCTCAACTCCCATGTACACTAACAAGGGCACTATGTTTTTTTTTTTGTTTTTTTTCTACATTCTATCCCTACTTGCTTTTATTCCTATATTTTAATCATGTAAAGCACTTAGCATTGTCTCTGTACTGAATTGTGCTATATAAACACATTTGCCTTGCCTTGCCTTGCCTATGTTTAACTACAATGTCCCTGCTAACTCAACTTTATGTAACTTTAATAATAAAAAAAATCTGATTTGTCTCATCCACCTGGGGTTTACCCAGCAGAGAAAGAGAGAGAAATAATCATATTCAATCACTGATGGTTACCTAAAAGACTTTCTCACTCAAAACTATAAACTGTGCAGTCTGATCTTAGACCAGCCTAACCACCCGGTCCTGGTTCGACTGCTTAGAAAATGCACCTTTTTTTAAATAAACACGATACGTTTGACTGTTTCTGTGAAGTTCCTGCAAGAGTGCATTTGTTTTTCACCCCTTTCACCGCAGAGACAACTTCATCTTACCCTGCAGGTTTTCCTTTTTGTTTAGTTTTTTTTATTAAAGTCTGGTTTTGGTGGGAGCCATAGACTCATTCATCCAAAAGCCTAATGCTTGTGCCAGAGAGAGCAGTTTGTTCCCTCCTTCATTCTTCTTCAGTGCCACAATTCCCCCACTCCCACTGTGAGTGCTGGTACTTCTTGACTCCGACGTTAACCTCTGAGAACAGCGTAAGACACAATACTCTTTAGATTAATCAGTATTGAGAAATATCACAATTCTTCATCCATAATAATGAAATAAAGATTCCTCTGTTAGGTGAATCCTTATTAAAACAAAATTGCTAATACATCCACAGATAAATTAATCTAGAAGGATTTAAAGGAATCAATCATTTATGAAATGCATGATTAAATACTGAAATCCATCACAGAAATTGTTATTCAGCACATGTTGTCTGCACATTCAGTATTTATGTAATTATTTGATAGCCCTGTGTTATAGAACATCATAAATGTATCTGTTATCTGTCAGCTGCCAGTGTCGGCTCAAACTACAAGATGATTGGCTTTCAGCTGAAGTGCGGGTTACCCAATCAAACGTCAGCATGTATTTGACAAGTCATAGTGATGGTTTAAATAACTTCATGCTAGACTAAGCACAGGAAATACAATATACTGAAATAAATATATAAGATTTAATTTTGGACTACATCGGTTTGCGCTGTTGTCTGTCAGCAAGAAAGTCCCGAGTTCGAGTTTGTGTTCTTCCTCTCTGTGTGAGGGTTCTGTCTGGGTTCTGTTAAGTTGACCATGAGCCAGTAAGGATAGGCTGATACAACCAATGGAGGCCCAGATGGACAATAAAACTATATGATGAAACAAGGTTTATTTAAGTATTTTCACATTATGATTTTACATAATTGAATTGTGTAATTAATACATTAATACAATTTCAATAATTTTAGATGTATGTTCATTGATTTAATATATTCAGTAAATCTCTACTAAAACTGTAAAATATATAAACAGTTATTGATGTAGTCCGTAATAGGTGTCTGGATTGGAACGTTAATTAATCCAGCTCCTTCTGTCCGGGTGCTGATATCTGCTGCCAAGATGTCGGACTAATAGACCGGAAAACTAATTTGTTTCTGCAGCCCTTAGATTCTTAAATGAGTTGTTGTTATTTTTAGCAAATTGTCGTCACATGTGTAGTTCTTTTTCTCCTTTTCTTTGTTTTTTAAACAGTTGCTGTGAAATCAGCTGCTCTGGGCATAACAAAGATTCTTGAACCTGAAGTCTAAAACGTACATCTGAGTTCCCATAATTTATTAAACTACAGGAAAGAAAAAATAGAAAAGGTGTGTGAGAAAACAAACATTTAAGTCTTTATTTACTGTAAACAAGAATAATGTTTTTAAGTTATGTATTCCAACTTGTATAATTATGTATTTTGACTCATTGTCTTGCTTCTTTTAGTGATAATCATTAATCATTTCCTTGATGTTTTTTTATGTTCAATATATTTTTCCATTTAGGTCTATTCATTTAGGTTTGGTTTCTTACCTATGTTCTGTGTGTAACTTAGTTTATCTTCTAGATCAGTGTTGGCACATTTTCACCTTGGTGTGCAGTTTTCCTTTGTGTCTGGTTTAGTTCCCTGGGCTCATAAATAACATGCTTCAGCTCTCCTGGTCAGCATTCTCCTCCCCCAGCAGTTCCACATTACCCCAAAATATCTCACTTGGATCCAGGGTCCTTCTCCACTTCTCCCTCAGCATAAAAGCTCATTGGTTTCCATTGGTCTTCGCAGATTCATCCTGTTACTCTGCTCATTAGCTATCTCGTACTCTTCCTGTGATTCCCCTGTAAGTTATTGCTTTATTATTAAATAACTCGAACTTGGGTCCTTTACTAACCCCAAAACATGACAATGTCAACACAGACTTTTATGCATATAAGAAAGAAAGTATCTATCATTGACATTTGTACATATTTAGTTAGGCTTTGTAACAGTTATTGTGTTCTGGCTCCCCCAAAACAAACTGTAATTTTTACATTTTCATTTTGTTGGTGTCTCACCTGTGATCATACCTATATGATGAAATATTGTGTAGAGCTTTCATTATAGTCAAGATGACAATTTTCCAATTGCTTTTTTTTGTTCAAAGTAGCTTGATTGAAGCACTTCTCAGAACCATGAACCTCAGCTTGAACTGTTAAACATAGAAACATCAAAGGCTTATTTTATGGCCATGAGTTTGCAGAGAGACTTTTAACGTGCTCAATGCTCTCATTTGAAATCCATGTGACACATCCAACAGATACAGTAACATTAGAGCTCACAATGGTGTTTGTGCTTAATTTTTTTTTATTAAGGCCTTGTTTACTCTGTTTAGGATAGTGTATGTTTAGAGCTATTACTCAATATGAATCTGTCATTTATGAGCCCTTGTGTGTACTTGTGCAATTAAAGTATTTGTTTTTGATCATTAATGTTTCCAGCAAAGTCTTAATGAGATATACCCCTTTAGGTTGTTATATCATTGCATAAGCATAAACTGAAACAAGGTTCTTTACGCAGCTTATTAAAACTTTTTTTTTTTTTTTTTATACAGATTTAGTACTTTGTTTTTAATCAGAGGCATCTCTAAGCACATAGCTCATACCTTATCCACCTATATTGTTTTCTGTTTCAGATAAAAAGACATACAATAACTTTGCCTAATTTCATTATAGAACTATTATTAGAAACAATTATTTATAAAAAGGTGCAAGAAAAAAAAAAACAAAGAAGAAAAACCGATGAACCATGTCCCTTGTTTGGTACAATTATTCCTGCGTGTCAGAGTACCTTCAGCATTGGTCAGAGTTTTTACAGGCCTGCTGTCATGATTTGGGTTTTTGTTTGTTTATTTTGGATATTTTCTGGACTTTTCTTGGATCAGCCACTATCCAATCAGCTCACTCACCATTCAATTAGCGCAGATCCGCTCCACCTGCTGCCAGTAATTACTTCCAACTTTGCTCACCTGTTTCCCTGTCCATATATACCTGCCTCAGCCAACTCATCCCTGCCAGAACGTCTCATCTCGTCTCGTTTGATGTGATCTGCCTCTACCAGTTCCTGTGTGCTCAGCCAGCTGGACCCTTCTGATAAAAGTTTCCTGTGTCTGCATGCTGAACAAGTCTGCCTGTTTCCCTATGAATTCCAGCTGCTCGCTCTGGTAGTTCCTCGGTCAGCATCTGCCTTCAATTCCGGTTTAAGTCCGTCTCTGCCTGCTACACCTGTTGAAGTCTCGTTCTGCCGGTCACCCCACCTGCATCCTCTGGTCTTCTGCCCATTACTGCCTGCCTCATCTGCCGTTATTTAATTTCTGCAATAAACTTTTTAACAACGAAGCTCTGTGTCCAGCTGAATATCGGGTTCTCCAGCAGCATTCATAACAGCCCGCAGCTCTGACAGAGATCAATTTTTTATCCTCCAATACATAAATACATAATGAGTTCACTACTATCAGGATGGAAGGACCATTTTACCCAGTATAACAAAAAGTGCTTCTGAACAGGATTAACCAACCAACTACAGCTTTAATGCTAAAAATGTAGTTGGTGGCATTCCAGATAGTAATGGTCTGCAGACATTATATATAATAAAGTCATTTGTAAGACATGTAAAGTCATGTTTGTAAGACATCAAGTTGATGTTTTCATTTCTTTCAGTGCACGCTTTCTAAGCAGTGCAGATCACCAGCCATGAACTAGCTTTTCCTTTCAAGGCTGGATCCCCTGCTGAAGAGGTCTTCCCTGAGTTGTTGACCTTCTGCTTTCAATGATTTTCTGCCAGCGGCCACAGTATTGATGCTGCTGATTCTTAACAATGTCAACAGGGTTGTCATGGGTGAGCTCACAGAACCGCTGAAATGCCAAGATGTGGGAAGAGGCAGATTAGTTCATTCATTCATCGGTTTTTACTACATAAAGCCTCTGAAAAGCTGCATAGTCACATTAACACATGAGAGCTCTTCACAGTCTTATGTAACAGTGAACACAGTCTGAGCTAAAGAAAGCCCTAAGATTTTAGAGATATTTTCTCTTCTAATTTCCCTTCCAGAAGGGATGTGCCGCATATTAAATGTCCAGCTGTATGAGATATTCTTCTAAGTGCCTTTCTGATAACACACACACGTGGCCAAGCTTACGGGTGACGGCGGAGGAGGCCATGAACATCACAGGCAGCCCGATGGCCGAGGACAGAATCCAGTTGCAGACGTTGACTATCTTAGCGTTTCGTGGCGTCCTGAAGTCCAGCGCTTTGACAGGGTGGCACACAGCGATGTAGCGGTCAATGCTCATGGTGGTGAGCGTGAAGATGGAGGTGAACATGTTGTAGTAGTCGATGGACATCACCATTTTACACACGATGTCCCCGAAAGGCCAGGTGCCCATTAAGTAGTTGACGCTCTGGAAGGGAAGCGTGCTGGTGACCAAGGTGTCCGCCAGAGCCAGGTTGAAGATGTAGATGTTGGTGGCCGTCTTCATTTTAGTGTACCTAAAGAGAAAATACAGCTGTTATGGTTAAAGGGTCTCAAAAGTGCTCGCACGTAAAGTACCTTCACATCATGAAGACGTATTTGGAGTCCGTCTGTATTGTCTTTTTATCTTCACATTTGATTATTCATGCTAAATAAGTTCTTAGCACAGTGAACTGTTGATCTACTCTGGCCTTCCTCTGAGTTCAGTGACAGACATTCCAGTAAACTCTAACATAATGTCAAGGAGAGCTAATTAGTTTGTAGAGACTCTTACACATAACAATCAGAAGAAGTCTAAATAAAAAGTCTTCAATTACCTTTGTTTAGAAAGTACTACTATGATACTATAGTATGTACATTGTAAAAGTACAATGTACTTTTACTTAAGTACATTGTATGAGTTCTTTCTCCACCACTGATCAGAAGTCTAAATAAAAAGTCTTCAATTACCTTTGTTTAGAAAGTACTACTATGATACTATAGTATGACGGTTATGGTTACAGAAAATGCTGCTGCATTATGGGTAATTCCGGCTTTAAGAGGGACGCATCATAAACTCCTGTCTTAAAAATAAAATAAAATTTCCTTTTAGATCACTACTATACTATTTATACTACACTATATAAATTCTCCACATTACTTGCAGTTTTTTTGAGCCTCAGTTTCTTCCGTAGGATGTTTTTCAAAAGAAACCTTATCGGCTCTGTTTGCACCTCTCATCCGTCGACAAAAGGCATTTTATTTTAGAAGAACTAAGATTCTACAAACATTCTTGTCAGTCTTGCTACATTTGTGTACATTCTGAACCACATTGATTTAGCTGACTAACCAGAGGATAAAATGTTGCTTGATTCAATTACCTAATAGAAGTTCCTCAAAAATCTGGCCAAGTAAAAAAAACAAAATGAAATATAAATAAATAAATAAAATGGTCTGTTACATTCATTTTAACCTCTTTAGACCCAATAATTATAGTCTAAACAGGCCTTTTTGCTTCCTGAAAATGATCACTTTCTCTTCAAACATATTTTTCTTTCTCCTGACAGATTTGGAAATGAGGCTGACAGTTGATCAAACATATGTTTGAAGAGAAATTAATCTTTTTCAGCCTTTTTTAAATGTCAAAAAGCCTAAAGCTCTCAGGTCTTAAGAGGTTAAAGGGATTTTAGGAGTAAAGCCGCATTGGTGATTTAGCAAAAAACAAAACAATAATGCAACACAGATGTAACTTTTCATAAATGTAACGTTTTGAGACGACAGTGGTGCAGGAGTTAGGGTTGGTTGCCAGTTCGATTACTTGCTCCAACTATCTTGGTCATTGTGTCCTTGGGCAAGAACATTGGGGGCGCCGATGTATGGCAGCCTTGCTCTTAGGGCTGTGCATAAAAATCGATATAAAGATTAATATCGATATTTTTAAAAACGATTTAATATCGATATTCTGGCTTTCAATATCGATATACCTCCCAACCTCTAGGGGGCGTTATTACAGCGCAACCATTACAGTTCACAGCGAAGGAGAGCAAGTGAGACGAATTTGTGGAACGGCCGACAGGATTTTAGAAGCTCCTTTGTCCCTAAAATCAGATGTTTGGGCACATTTTTGGTTTCTGTGACACGTTAAATGCATTGAAGCAAATGCACTTTATTTTCCTGTTAATATGTCTGTGATCAATAAATAGAACATAAACATAATATTTGGCTGATTTTGGTGATTGAATCACTGAGCATTAATTCAAAGTAATAAATATCGATATTGGAATCAAAGCAAGCTGAGCTATGTATCGAGAATCGTATCGTATCGTGAGCTGTGTATCGAGAATCGTATCGAATCGGCTCATCCTAGATGATACCCAGCCCTACTTGCTCTGTCAGTATAGTGTGCAACGCTATACGTATAGGATGTTCTACATAGTTAAATCTATGATCTGAGATTGTGCTAATGCAATTTATTTTAAGTCTTTTTATATACAGTATGTTGACAGGGGAAGTCAACAAATGTCTCATGGTTGTTATTCTAGATAAGCTCCAGTAATATTATCACAAAGTATCACATGATTAAAGAGGAACACACATGTGAATAATTCAGATGTTTTAGATCAAATAAAAGTGGTTAATGGCTCGAAAGTGCTGTTCAGACACTTTGGCCCTTGACATTTTTAAAGCATGACAAAGGAAAGCCTTCTCACAATCTATTTAGAAGAGAATATGTACGAATTTAAACACATCTCTTATTTGCACAAATGTTAACGTAACCCAAGACGAATTTTTGGACAAGGCTTTTTTTTTTACATTCCCCTTTCAGACACATCTTCTGAATCAAATGAGTGCAGGCAAAGCAGTAGGAATGGATAAATACAGATTATTTAAAGAACCAGAAGGAATCGATAAGAGTGGCATTAAAAGGTCCAGTCCCCTTTCTCCTGTGTTGACAGAAAGGACAAAAATAAGAGTGCACTCAGTTTAGACTGCACTCTTTGACCAACGCAAACAGAAAAAAAAACACTCTATTTGACTAGATTTGACTAACATTTTCCTCCAGTCAGTAATGTGGAAACTTGGAGCAAGAAAAAAGACAATGAAAAGAACCTGGTTTAAGAAAAAAATAAAAAAAAGCTAAAGAAACTACGTGCATCCATTCGCTCAGAGAGAAGAAGACAAAAGACAGACAGTCCACCACGGCCCAACTGTTTAAACCTCTTGTCAGAAAAGACGTATATGCTGTTTATTGTTTAATAGCTTCAGGCGATATTCCAAGCACGAAAAAAGAACAACGATTAGCTGTGCAGCCATTACCCGTATCCAACTTATTCCACTAAAATATTAAAAACCAGTTGGGACTGACAGATTATGAGGTGGCTTTTAAGGTTAGTTGAAAAAATTCAACCTGAATAAAATATGCCTGTTTGGTATGGGAAAAAGGGCCTAGAAAGTTCAAGTTTACTCAGCTTGGGACTTTTGAATGTTTGATGAAGGGTGTCTGACATTTAATCAAGCTTTATTTTCTTCACAGTTTAACAGTGTCACAAGTTAATCACCCCAGACAGTGAAGCTTTTACAAAATTATATATTTGCCAACTCAGTCTTTGTAATGCGCCTGAATTCTAGAGAGTCTACCTACTTTTGCTTTTACCACACCTCCTCTTCCAATACACTTCCTTAGAGCCAGACATTTTATCACTGCTTGTACACCCTAAAAAAATAAAGAAAGATTTAGAGAGCGTTGCCAAGTGCAGTAATATCTCTTGAGCATTTACGCTCTATGCCAAGTTTCAAGCTCCAATTCCAACGTGTTTATTTAAGTAATAGACCAACACAAAGTTGTCCATGATCATGAAGTAGAAGAAAAGTTATATATAGCTGTCAAAAATGTTATTTTCACAAACAGAAATGTAAAAAGTGTGACACGTGTTTTATATTCAGCTCTCCTGAATGAATCCTTTGCTGAACCACCTTTCATTGCAGTTACAGCTCTTAGTGTTTTGGGGTATGTCTCTACCAGGTTAGCACATCCATACTGCAAAAACAGAACTAAAAGTCAGTGAAATTTTCTTGAAATCATTGTATTTTTCCTTGATTGGAGCAGGTAAATAAGACTATTTGCCAATGGAATAAGATTTTTGCACTTAATAGGAACAATTCATGTCTATTGTCTTATTTCAAGTGCAGGGTGTCTAATTATGTTATTTTAGAGATGAATTGTTCCTGTTTTAAGTGCAAAAATCTCATTCTATTGGCAAATAGTCTTATCTACCTGCTCAAATCAAGGAAAAATACACTAATTTCAAGACATTTTAATTTATTTTTAGTTCCCTTTTTGCAGTGCAGAAGCTGCGATTTTGCCCAATTCTTCTTTGATAAACACCTCCGATGGAGAGCATCTGAGAGGATCCACTTTTCAAATGCAATTGGGTCTGTAGTTTGATGTGAACACAGGAGCTTTGGTTCTACGTTTAGCTGTATCATCTTACTGAAAGGTGAGCCAAGTCTTTAGCAAGCCCTAACAAGTTAGCCCTGTCTCTCTCTCTCTATATTCAGTCAACTCTGATCAGCTTCCATGTAGCCGCTGAAGTATCCCTGCAGCATAACAGAGCCCCCGCCATGTTTCACAGTGGGAACTTTTTTTTCTAGTGTTAGTTTTCCACCAAACTATGTTTTTCATGTAGGCCAAAAAAGTTACATCAGTAATTAGTTGCACAGGATTTTATTTAGGAGGTATCTTTGAAAACAAAGACGTACCCTTTTCCTCTCGTTTTCATAAATATGCTGCCATCGCATCTACTTTAATAAAACCCACCAATGTTTGTGGGTGGGACGTGACAAAATGTGAACATTTTCAAGGTGAATATTTCTGCAAGGCAGTGTAAACACCTCTTGATTTAGATAATTAGTTTTGGGTAACGTTTGGTGATCAAATTTCACTTCTCATTTGTAGAAAAGGAGCATTGCAGCGTCGGCGCATGGACTAGAGTTGCCAGAGATGTAGTCAACTCAAGGACGAATAACAAAAAACAAAAAAAAAGTAAATGTAATTTTAAATCTTTGTTTAGTTACAGTACGCGCCGTTAGTAGAGGCCTACCTAAGTCATGATTCTTTTTCCATTTCAATGCTGTGGCGCCTGTTACTGTTCACCGGTCGATAACAAGTGAGGCTGAAGCAGAAATGTACAATACCGAAGGAGGCAGAGAGGATAGATTTTTGTTTTTCTTTGGGAAACATGGTTTTACTGCATTTCTTTGACAATATATAGTTTGATTTTGCTTTCATTTTTAAAGCCAAAGAACACGGACCAAGGTTTTCTTTTGTATTATTGATTCCAGGTTCCATTCAGAGTGATAAGGAAGAGGTGATGGAGGATCCTATAGCAGGTTTAAAGGCTGATGAATGGTGAAAGGCTTTTATTCATCATACCAAATTCAAAGTTGCTCCCACAGCAGAATAAAGAAGTAAAATACAAAAGACATAGACATTTGTTTTCACTCTGTTCATACAGTGTTTTTTTTTTTTTTGACCTTTTCGTCTACTTCATGTTGTGAGACAGGCTCTATCTAAGTGAATTCCTGATTCTACAAGTTTGGCAGTAAGCACACCTGAGTGTGACAAGTGAAATTGAAAGTTTGTCAATAAATGTGGTTAATAACAGTTCACTCATGGTTGCACAATTACTTTTCTGCATTGGGAAAAGTTGCTTTAAATAGATTTATTTCCTTAGTGATATGAACACAAATAATTTGCATGTATTCAGATTATCTTTATCTGATGTGAAAATATTATCTGCCAGATTTCAATCCTGTTTCTATTAACAAGCTTTTCCTTGAAAAGGCCACATAGTTTCTCCCAATGAACATAACAGGCTTCATTTTTTTTCTCTCCTCTCCTCCCTGCCATGATGTTAACAATCTTGTTGTATTTCTCAAACTATCCAATTATTAATTTTTACTCACTGTCAGAGCTTCAGCGGATTCTTCCTTTTTCTGTGTTAATTCCAGTAGAGTACTCAGAAACACTCATGCTGCGAAAACATCGAATTAACATGAATATGCAGCGAGATTCTAATACGTTAGATCATCTAATGCCCTGATATTACAGTCACCCCACCGCCGGGATAATTTACGTATGTTTTCTCTTCTCGGTGACTTCAGATCCATCCAGCAGCTGCAGGTGGCAGTTAGTCTGTTAAAATCTGATTAAGTCTTACAGCCACATCTTAGTGTGTTTGTTATGTCAGACTTTATTTGCACTGGGACCGACGAGACACCTCGCGCTGCAGTAAAAGCTGTCTCACTTGAGTGAATGTGATGAAGCTGGATCTAATTTTCCAACATCTCCTCACTGACTTGAAGATCCTCATAAAGAAGGCTTCGGATGAGTCTCTCGTGTGTTATCGCTGCATCACGCGAAGGTGAATTGGCTCATTCCATGTAAATGAGCAGAATTAGGTGTTTGTTAATGAGCTCTCCGCTTTCATTTGTAAATTCCCCCGGGCAGGTTACAAAATGTGCTCATAAACACACATTTTCTGCTTCTTCTTAGCATGTGTACTAGCGTTAGTATTTATCACTTCAGTGTTTCGTTTTCCCTTTCTAACACAGGTCATATGTTCTTATCTAGTAAGCTGGTATGTTAAAGAGAACTGG
Source organism: Fundulus heteroclitus (assembly GCF_011125445.2). Lineage (NCBI taxonomy): Eukaryota > Metazoa > Chordata > Actinopteri > Cyprinodontiformes > Fundulidae > Fundulus > Fundulus heteroclitus. Next base: position 29,834,338 of record NC_046382.1, on the reverse strand, counting down.
ATGAAATTCATCCTCATCATCAACATCACTTTATTAAAGACACAAATAGGTTCACAATATTAACAAGCAAATAAATAAACAAACAAGAAAAGCTGTAAAAAAAACAAAACAAATAAAATCAATGAAAATAGTTGTGAATTCACAAAAAGTCTAACATGCCAGTTGTGTCACATCCTAGATGTGAACCTGACTGAGCTTCATGCAGGGTCGGTCAGTTCTAGGACGATGTAATTTGTGGAGTCAGCTAATCTTCACACACTGCAAAAACCAAACTAAAAATAAGTAATATTTTCTTAAAATTACTGTATCTGTGCTTGATTTGAGCAGTTAAATAAGATGATCTGCCAATGGAATAAGACTTTTGCACTTAAAATGGGAACAACTCATCTCCATCACCTATTTTCAAGTGCAGGATGTCTAATTATCTTATTTTAGGGGTCAAAATACTCATTCCATTGGCAGATAATATTATTTACCTGCTCAAATCTAGGACAAAAACACACACTTTAAGAACATATTACTTATTTTTAGACCTGTTTTTGCAGTGCATGCGGCTGCACATAAGGTTACGTAATACAGCATAAGTATCCTAAAGGTTTGTGGCATGATCTTTGTGACTTTGCTTTTATGATCAGCTTTATTTTGGGGATTTATATTGTCCTTTCAGCCATTTCTCTCCGTATCTCAGTTCTACTTCCTTGGCTTCTTTTCTCTCAAAGCTGCACCCTGTTTCTGGTCCTCCTTGTGCAGCAATCACCTCTCCAGCTTGAATGTCTCTCAGCCAGTCCGCTCTTGGTCAGATCATCCTTTCACTCACACCAGTAAGTTCCCTTGAGTTCCTCTTGTGATGTATTATTTTTGGGTTCCCCCTGGACTTTAGGCTTTGAATTGCCTGTTCTAACTAAAAAGTTTTTTACCCCCCCTTGTCTACCTCCTGCCTGCATTAGGGTCCTGCTCCCCATCATTACTTTTAGTTTTGCTCTCCCTGCTGATGTCTCTTCTCTTCAAAGCAACGTGACAACCAGCTCCATCCAGACTCTGGAAAGAATGAGCCAAGAACTGGTGTGCTTCCCACAGACAAGAAGTCAGTAGCGTGTGATTTCATAACAGCGGTATAAGCATCTCTTTCAAATATGTTATAAGTTTTCCTCCAACATGTTCAGAAAGGACAGCGTTTGATGGTGGGGGAGAGTTTTCCTGCCGAGATCACAGTGTTTGTCTGTTTTTTCCCTGCAAATTCAGCCAATGAGTCAAGATTGTTTCGTCACATTGAAGAGCAAGCAGCCGGAGCAAAAATGATGGTTGTAGATTTAAAACGTATGAAGCAGCCATTGGGTTAAAATCGTGTTTATTTTTATGTCAGCTTTTACCAGATTCTGTTTTGGTTTTTACATTTTGAGTCATTACTGTGTTAGCTGTCAGGCAGCTTAAAGCATAGTGAAGTAATGGAAGCTGAGAAAAATCCAAATTGACAAAAAGCACAAGGAGGCAAAGAGGCGTGACTGGGAGCTAAGAGGAGAGATAAAATCTGAGTATGTAAAGTGGGACAATGATTAGTGAAATCACTGTCTCTTCCCTGCTCCCCCTCCTCCCGTTTCATTATTTTGAGTCATTTTTGTGTTGTTTTATTGGTTTTGTTTGTTTCCCCTGATCCTTTTCGATCTGTTTTCTCTCAGTGTCATTTCCTGTCGCTTTCAGCTGTTTAGCATTCAGTTATTCAGCCTCATCAGTTTCCACTACAGCAATCACCCCCACAGAATACATACCTCCTGGTTCCCTCTGAATTTTGTCAGAAACCTCCTTTCACTACTGAATGTCTGCACAGGTTGCACGGACATTTCTAAATTGAATACACGTCAACAGGTCCCTTATCTACAATGAGTTTGGCTTTGCAGTAATGACGTCTGTGTGATATTAATTAGCAACACAAGGTTACAAAATGACATCCAACTTATGAAATTACACACTATTGCTTCATAAGGGTTAGAATGATGTTCCTACCCAGCAGTAATTATTTGAACACACACACACACACACACACACACACACACACACACACACACACACACACACACACACACACACACTCCTAGCTCTAATCCCTAGCCCAGAAAAAAAAGTGAGGACCAAAAAGAGGTTCACTGTATATCAGTCCTCACTTTACTACTAAAATGAGCGGAATATTTTCTCACTCTAGTTGAATTCGCAATTTAGGAAGATTTTATTGTTGGAAAATATTATAATTTTTTTGACCAATGCACCCATTCAGCTTCCATAAAGGATTGCACTCTATCACTCCTGAAAGGGTAAACTGTCTTTGGTAATTGCAAGCAATGTTGAATATATGTTTAGGACAATACATTGATAAAACACTTTAAAGAGGAAACTGTTTTACTTTAATTCATCCATTGACTTATTTTTTAAAGTTAGTTTGAAGTTGCACAAGTAATTAGAAGGATACTCAAAACTTGCTCATTGTGTATAAACCACTAGCAGCAAACATTTTGTGTTATTTTCATTGCTTACAATGGCAAGGCCTGCCATCTTGTTTTACAGGCATGTTCCACAGCTTCTATTTAATTGCACTTTTAATTCAGGTCAACTCCTAGAAGATATGTTTGAAAGAAAAGCAAGTTTTTCAGGTAAGTCTTGTAGATTGTTTTAATGAAACAAAGGGAGGAAGAACAATTGATTAATCAGATTTGGTATAACAAAATGTTCTATCTATCTATCTATCTATCTATCTATCTATATATATATATATATATATATATATATATATATATATATATATATATATATATATATAGAATATAGCATTTTTTTCCCAAAGAAGAATATCTCAGAAAGTTGTGGTATAGAACATCACGTCTATCTTTCTGTAAGCAGAGAGATAGACGTGCTACTCTTATTTACATTAGAATAAGAATAGAGGAGTTTTACAAATCTGTCACGAAAACATTAACAATGTCCTCATCCAAATGTTTGTCAATGAAACGGTTTAGAAAATAATGGTGGTTGATGACTGGTCATTGGTTTATTGCGGCCAAACTATGTGTAACAAATATGACATCAAAGTGAACTGGAAAAAAAAGTTGCATATTTCCCAGTTAGGTTCAGGCCTTGGGGAAGAAACACTATCACAGTCACGGCAGCGAGTCCTCGAGGTCTGACCAGGCAGCAAAGATAATACGTTTTGTCACCATGTCAAGTCTTCACTTGGTAGAATGGTAGACAGCATGGATCCATTTAAATGCCTCCTGTATTTTAATGACTTGATATCTGTGCATTGAATCATATGAATCTTGCACTTCACCATAGCAACTACTGGGATTCAACAGATGAAAGTCCCCTGGCTCTGGCACCCTCTTCTTGTATTTATTTATTTATTTTTTTTTTTTGAGCAGATAAAAACAAATCCTTGGAAAATCAGTTATATTACTTTAAAGAGATGCCAAAGCAGAAAACCTATATGGCCTAATTGGAGATTTGGTTATTATTTACCGGGCATTTAATTTCATTCCCTTTAGCTGGTGCTGTCTAGGCATCATCAGACAGCAAGCACTGCTTCTGCTCCTGCAGAATTAGCACAGCATTATGTCTTGATATGTTTTTTTCTGTTCTGAATGGCACACTAATAAAAAAAGACATACAGTAGTTGATTCTAATGCTTAAAACAACATTGAATAAACTAAATCTTAACAGAAAATACAGCAAGTATTGCTGCTATCCAAGCAGCCTACTGAAAACCTATTAAGAGGCCATTTAGTTGGCAACAGTAAAGCAGGAATACAAGAACCAGAGCAATCTGTGGTTTGGAAGAAGTCTGCACTGAGTCATCAGTCTTCAACTACAAACTTTAGCAAACGTCAAAACCGAAACCCACACGTTTGTGTTCACCGGTTCAGAACAGAAACAACTTCCTTTTTATGGAACACAGCAACCTAAACAAAATTCATTATTACCCCGGTGCCTGTGTAGTGATGGCCGCCCCGTTTGTTTGCAGCCTAGAGTATGATTCATGGGCTGCTTCTGCCGGGTGCAGATAAACCATTAAGTCCCAGCTGCAGAAATGGGCTGTTCATACGAGCAGACATCTGTATGCCTCTGTGAAGCGCACAGTAACACTGTCCATGCATCCTGTGACAAACAACATGATGGATGGCGGGTGGCAGGGTGTGACTGTGCAAATGTGTTTCTGAGGTGAAAGTGGGTGGGATGTTGTTTATGCTGTCTGGAGGTTGTAAACGAAGAGATTTTCGCTCACTATGAACGACATGTATATAATGATACGGATAAAGCTTTATACTCTTGTGGTATATTGTCTACAGATTTACTAGCTCCATTCAAACACAACAACTACAAGGCCTTTCTTTTTCTACAATGAAGATGCCCCTCAAAAACATGAATGAGACATCAAAAAGTTAATGTGGTGCAGCATATGCAACATATAGATTCATTACTCGCATATAGGTTCACAATAATGTTCACATACACTGGTATGAAAATACTTATTTTTTCTCAGGACAGTTATTCTAACTGGCTGAATACAAGAACAATTTAACGGTTTGTGGATGTTTTTCTGCAAATTCAGAACATTATGTATCTTTTTGATCCACACTTTTGCTTCCATTCAGCTTCCCATTATTATGCTTAGATGCAGCAGTATGTGAACAGCAATCATCTTTAAAGGGGAACTATTCAAAATTCAAATGCATGTTTTTGTACTTCCGTTCTTTGTCTCTACCACTTCTAGAAACAGCCCAAGTGGAGCTCCGCCCACTTCATTAGAAGAGGAGGAGCCTGTTTGTTCAGGTGGATTTAAAGGCATACTATGCAACATTTTTCAGTTAATTAATGTGTTCCATACCGTTTTGGATGATTAAATGAGTCATTTCAGGTCGAACAAAGGTTTTCTCGGCCGCCCTGGGGGTCTGTGGGGGAAATACCGCACTTGCAATTGCAAGAGCTCACGGCCCGCACACACAGAAGTCTCGCTTTATGGCGAGAACTCCATGTGTTTTTGCCCTGCTATTCACTATATGCACGCGCGAAAGCAACAACAAAGAACCGCGTGTTAACGTCAAATAAACATGCAAGCATATCGAGTTTTATTATTATTATTATTATTATTATTATTATTATTATCTTTTTTTTTTTTTTTTTATGTTGGCGAGACGCTACCGCGGCGGCGGCGGCAAGGCGGCGAGGCGGCGGCGGCTGCGGCTTGGCGAGGCGGTGGCGGTAGCGTCTCGCCAACATAAAAAAAAAAAAGAAATAATAATAATAATAATAATAATAATAATAATAATAAAACTGGCGAGGCCGCGGCTTCATTTTATTTGTGTTGGCAATATTGTAGCCACACCGCCAAAGAAAGTGTGAGTGTAAACATTCAGTTGGGCGGTGTGATCAGCTACATCTTATTTGCCTAAAAGTGACAGAGCCCTAAAAACAGCTTATTCTGAATGGACCTCACAATAGGCGGAACTGAGGAGGTGAAATGTCATTATCTGAGAATTATTTTGAGCAAAAAATGTAACAAACATGTTTTTTATAGCCCACAGACCTATCCTAAATGATAAAACGAAGCATAATAGGACCCCTCTAACAATGACACGATTGACCTCCTCACGGAGAGTGTTGGCATCTGCTGGACGTTGGTCAGCAGTCCTGAGTGTGACGCGACCACAACATCAAATTTCTTTATGAAAAACCCTTATTTCATTAATCTTAAGATTAAATAGATTAGATTAGATAGTTTTCATGAGGTAAAAGCCATCATTTTCAAAATGAACACAAATAAAAGTGTGAACTATATCAGTCTGTGTGTAATGAATGTATTGGTTTTACCTTTTGAGTTTGATTTGGAAAAAACTAAATTCACTTCTCAGATGAAACACACAAATACATACATTTTTACATGTAGACATAGAAAATAAAAAAAGCTAATTTTCAAACCTGCACATGGAAGTACAAACATATATTATAATCTTTGTTCAGGACTGCTAATAACACAAATAAAACAGCTTTACAACAACCTGTCATAGATCAATATATTTTTCTTCATGAGACTCTTAGATTCTTAATAAAACAAACAAATGTGTTACGCATTAGTCTGTACGTTTGCATTTTTGATGTCTTACACCTTAAAAATCAGGTTGGAAACAAAATATTTGTTTCTAGCCAAAAACATCCTTTCAATGTCCTGAAGTGATGAAGAAGCTAGACATTAAGGGACATCTTAGTCTGACTAAAATAACTTGAGATAGCTCAAGTGTCTGGGCTTTCTTTATGAGAACTAATAAAAAAACATGTAAAATTCATGAAGATCTGAAAGTAGAGCCAGTGATCCACTGTACCTTATGTAGATGGACTGAGCGCACAGCCTGTTGGGTGGAATCCCTCGGCTGACTCATGACTCCCTGTACAGATTATTACATCTCCCAGATGGCCTGGGAGCAGCTGGGGATTCCCTCGGACAGACTGGGTGAAGTTTCTGTAGATTCCAGTACTGGCATCCCCAGGTATCTACGGCAGGGCCAGAAAATGGCTCTTGATTTGTTCGTGCAATCTAAACTCCAAACGCCAACAAAAGGCACCCCAGTACAAAAGGATCATTCTGGCAGAAGCATATGATTCTGGTACTTGTTGAAAAGTTAGTGCACAAAAATCAAAACGGTTTTCCATAATCAAGAAAGTGAGGAAAAGCCCTTGAGTTACAATAATATAGAACATCATTATCATTTGTCCAGAGATTCCACTAGTAGCGGTGTGGAAGGTTTTAACACAATTATTCGGACAAGGGAGAAGACAGCCTTACATTAATGAGCCAAGATAGAGGCCAATATTGCCAATAGTGCAATAGTCCCAGATTGCTATAGTGCATGTTAATTATTGCAGTTTTAGTAAACTATAGCCCAACCTTAACCAAAACAGTCTCACAGCCCCAAAAGGAAAAACTATACAAACCATAAGGCCCGGTGACTAAAGAATGTCATGTTACTTCATATCTTTTTATCATAAATAGGTAATTCTGTTTCATATCAGGTATCCTTCATTAACTTCTATCCATTTGTTTTAGATTATATGCTTAACATTTTTAAATTCAAACAATGTTTGTATTAATCCTTACTGCCCTAAATCTGATATGAGGTCAACATTTTTTTTTTTTTTTTTTTTTGCAAAGGCTGTCTCCTGAAAAAGTTTCATCCTTCTACCGCTTTCCTTTCAGGAGTTATCGTAGTCCCAGAGAAACAGCGCCTTCTAGATTTACACAATCGGCTAAGTCTGAGAAAATGGAAAACGCTTTTTTGCCATAGAGTTACTCCAAACGTATGTCTGTTCCTTTATAATAGTGGCAGTGTTTCCTTTCTTGAATATTGTAAAAGGATATTGTATATCCCTATGAATATTGTGCTTCAATTCCTCATAAGCCTCGATCAAAAGCTGTTACTCATATGGCACATTTAGCTTATCCATTGTAGCATCAGTGAATCTGTGATTGACCTCATAGTGTCCTGAAAAAAAGGTGAGGGTGCACATTTACCTGAATTATTTAAACCTGGCTTGATATAGCCACACCTCCTGAACCTGGTTTGGACTTTGTGAAACGAATAAAGCCAGGATTCATTGATCATGCTAGGTCAAGCCTGGCTTTCTCTGTTATCCTGTATTTCTTAATTCTGCTTTTGTGAAACAGCCCTCGGGCAAAATCATTTATTATTGGCAAAATAAACAGTATTTACCCGTGAGGAGTGAACGAAAAAGATATAGATATACATTCTGCATGATGTTTGAAGTATATTTCCCTCGGTCAAATGTTGTGTTTGTGAGAAAGCCAAACTGGTCAACAATCTTATAACACTGAGCTTTATTTTAGCAGACAAAGCTCAAAGCAAGAGCTCTATGAAAGAGTAACCCAACAGCAACAATATGCACAAAAGGGTTTAACAGAGTGGATCAATAATAAGAAGCCACAGTGGTTAATTATAAATTAGGTCACAAATATTAAGGCAAAAATGTGTACTATTTAGAGATCAAGAACAACTGCAGAAATTAATCTTTGTGGAGCTTTCCCTCTTGTTTTATTCTTTTTAAATCCTGCATCTGGGATTTGTTTAGATAAACTGCTTGACAGACTTGTTTTGGGGGTTGTCAGGCAGAAATGGATGGACAGCACTGTGACAGATGTGCAGCTGGAACAAAGTGATAAACACAAAAAGGGGCTTCAATCACCTCTCTGAAGGATTTTTGAACAACATAAAGCATCTCCCTCAGGTGCATGGTGACACAGTTGTTAGCACGTTTGCCTTGCAGAAAGAAATCTGGTAGAGGATGCACGCTGCCTCTTGCCCGGTGACCAGTGGTGATATGACACTAGTAACCTGCAACAGCCGAAGACAAACGCTTTCCTCAATTGTTCTGTTGAACTCCATCAAAACCAAGACATGTGGGATTAGTTTTTTTTGTTTGTTTGTTTTTAACAAAAATGCATGCCTAAAATCATTAGCCTATCTAAACTCTTCTTTTGGAATTAGAAATTGGCAACTAAAAAAAATGTAACAATGCTACTCATCCCAGACATAATTTAAACGTATTTGACAAAAATGTGAAATTTAGCTGAGGTGGCTCTGGCTCAACAACAATGAACATGAGCCACCAGAATCGACAAAGACTCCTGGATCGGTGTTGAAACGTTTTCAGAAAGAACTGAACGAAAGTCTGATTGCCTCTGATTTAAGCCTTTTAGCTGTTGCAATGACCCGGATAACTGAGAATCTGCACAGACAACATGAACATTCATTCCTGCCAGTAGGCTGTAAAAAAAAAAAAAACCAAGGAGATGATGTAATGTAAAAAGGTAAACAGCCTAAGGATATAACACAAGAAATTAGCTACTGTATCTCTGATATTTTCTCCTTCTGCAGACCTGCCATATGATCAATGACAGAAACATGTAATGAACATATGCCTCAGCACTGAGCGGTGACACACTGGGACACTACAGAGCCTTCACGCTGCAAGCGATGCATGGAGAACAATATCTATTAAAAAAACTAAGATTAACCATGGAGGGTATAGAAACTTAGAACTTGTACAGCGGCAGAAGCAGCAGCACTTTTCGATCGAGAGAGTTGATGTTCGGGTTTTGTGAGGAAATGTACAAAAAGCAACAGGTTGAATTTTTAGTAAAATATGAAGATTATGAGATCTAGAACTTCATGGCAAATATTTGTTTACAGTTTTTGGAAACCAAATACTCTGAAAATGAAGAATATTTTAGAGCGCAATCGTCCAATTCAAACCTTAACATAAACTGAGAGTTGTGCTCTTCTGACAATCTCTGTCCTTTTAATTGTGAATCACCCATGTAAAAAAATTACCTTCTGTCAAAATGAGAAATCTGTTTGAGGTCAGATCTAGATGCTCTGTTTGTTGCCTAGGAACACTGCTTTTAATGGACAAAAGACCTCAGGTTAGGGGTCCCTTTGGACCCATCACCCCTCTCAGGCTGCAGTAGCAATAAAAGGCACTATAAGATATTTTTGATAAGCTAATAGATTGGCCTCATACAGTAAATATAGAAGTATTCATACTCCTTGAACCCTTTCACCTTTTGTTACAAACTTTATTTATGTAGCACCTTTCAGAGGATAAAAAACGCAAAGTGCTTCACAATAAAAACAACCATAAAAAAACACAATATAAAATGATAAAATTGCATAAATGCAACATCATAGCATAAAACTAGTTAAAAGCCAATCGGAACAAATGGGTCTTCAGCTGCTTCTTGAAAGAGTGAACATAAACAATAAAGGTCTTTCTTATTTTATGTGATAAAACAACACAAAGTAGCACATGAATGTAATATAGGAGGAAATTATTGTTTAAAAAATGTTTTATAAATGGAAATCTGAAAAGTGAGGTGTGCAACCAGTTGCCTTCAGTCCACTTGTGCTTAATTATACCAATGGTATAAATCCATACTCAGAGAGCCTCAGAGGTTTGTTGGTGAGCCTTAGCGAACAAAAAGTATGATGTAAACAAAACGAAAAGGACAGGGATAAAGATGTAGAGAGGTTTAAATCAGAGTTAGATTTCAACAGCATCCCCAGTCTTGGAGGATCTCACAGAGCACTGCTCAATCCATCATCTGAAACCATAAAAAAATAACAATTAATGTTAGCCACAAGCTATGTGGGGGACACAGAAACCCGACGGAAAGCTGGATGGAGCTAAATACAGGTCAATCCTGGATGAAAACCTGTTAGAGGCTGTGAAGGACTTGGGACTGGGAGTGAGGTTCACCTCCCAGCCGGACGATTACATTGCAGCCAGTCCAGACCTAAACCCATGTGATCTGTGCCAAGACTTAAATATTTCTGTTAATGGACACTCTCCTTCCAACCTGATTCTAAATATGAAAAGCTGGCGCAGACATGTTCAAACAGATTTTTTGCAGCTGTAATTGCATTGAAATGGGGTTCTACGACTAACGGGAGCCGAATACAAATGCATGCCACAGTTTTTATTTGCCAAGAATTTAAAACCACATGTCCCTTTCCTTTCATGTTACAACTATGAGCTGCTTGGTGCTGGTGGTGCCTCACATAAAATTATAATTAAAAGCATGTGGACGTTTGTTGCTGAAAAAGGGAAAATTATACAAAGATCAAGGGGTATGATAATTTTTGTATTGTATTTTGATTGCTCATGTTTGACCTTTTAAAAAAGATTCAAAGACTAAATAAATCTCCCATTGTTTTTTTTAAACGGCAGCTTTGATGAGAAACGGCAAGTTTTACAGTAGCTGTAACAGAATATAGAGCAGAAGCATGATGAATCAGTGAGTACTGACAGATTGACAAAAGAGCCAAGAACTTCCATCAATCATCGATTACAAAAAAGACCATAAAATGGGTCCATTCATTCTCTGTTTAATTATTCATCCTTCCTTTGCTCTCTCAGCACACAGCCAGTGACGTTTGCTTCATTTCCCAGGCACATTACCCTATTCATTTTCCCTGACAGCTCTTTGTTCTCTCTAATTCCCGTTCTTGTTTCTTTTATCAAGTCCTTTTTTTGGTAATTCAACAGAAACCTGCTAAAACAAACATAAAGAACTCTAATTCTCCAAGAAGGCCCAGTGGCATTACACACCTATAAGGAGGGTAGTAGGATTAGCTCCTGTCATTGTCACCCAGGTGTAAACTCGGTTTTGATCTTTTGTGAGCAGATCCAAGAATACAATAAAGTCGATTTTTCAAGGTTTTTCGCCGTGCTTCTCTTTTCTGGCAGCTTTTATGATTGCGAAATGTTAGTGTTAGTCCCTCGTATGTTCGTCTTGACGCATCTGTGCCAAATGAGTTTGTCAGCACTTGAAAGCAAACAAGATAATTGCGATATAAAATCTGCATGTGGGCGGCAATTACGGAGTTGTCAGCTCGTCTTTGGTTAACAGCTACCTTTCGTGTTGCACGTGCAGATGTTACAAAGCCGGGGCCAGATAGCTTGTCGGCTCAGATCATAACCGGAATAAGGAATTTCACTGTGAGTCGCTGCAGGTTCAGCGCTCCTTTCCGTATAGAAATCCATCACCCACAGAAACATTCAGCCTCATCCAAAGCAAACAGAATCATTTCACGTTCGTCAAGGAGAGGAGCTGAAATGAATTCAGCGATCCTGAGGATTTGTTTCAACATTATGTACACACACTGAGCTCTAATCTGCATTAATTAGCTCAAATGCATTTTCCTTCATCCCACCTCCTGTTAACTGCAGCATTGTGTATGAGACAATTTGAAAAAATTGCAGGTGCATTCTCTCGCAAGTCCCATATCCTTGAGGAGAAATTATGTTCTAAATCCTCGTCTAAAACGCTTTACCAGTAGAAGAGTTCAATCCTTCCTTTATTGTTTTCTGCAGAGAGCTTCGTCCTTCAACGAAACAACACCACGGGCTGCTTGTGCAAGCTGTTAGTCTGACCTTTGATTCTGTTTAAAAAATTAAGTGTCCACTCACAGTAAGAGGGCAAACTGCATGTTAAACCTCTGGTGTATCGGTAACCTTGGTAGCCTTAAAGCTCCAGCTAGAATAAGGTTAAAATGTGAAATGGTGAAACATGAGTGTTTTATAGATACAAAAGCATTTGTTTACACCCCTCATGAAGACATATGAAATAAATTAATCTTCTATTCATTTAGAGTAATCTTACATTGACAGTTATTTGTAAATCCCTTAAGTCCATACCTTGAGTACATTCATTAGCCATGTTTCCATCAACAGCTTTTTATAGGCATTTTCGAAATATTGCACTAGAAAAGGTTGATGGAAATGGCAAAAGTTCAAAATAACTTCCTCAATTTCACAAAAAAGTTTTTTTATGCTCGCTTGAGGTGGTTTTTGTTTTTCCCGAAAAATAGTTAATGTGCTAAACGGGAGATGTAAACACATTTTCCGAATAAGTTCTGACATAGCGAACATTTACCTCGCATGTTTCTGCTGTTGGCGTCTTCCCATATATTCCCACAACACTGAATTGCATTTCTTTCTCTATGTCTCTGGAGTGCGAGCAACATTGCCAATACTGGTTGACATGGCTGAACCATCACAATTTGCCTGACAGCAACACATTCCCGAAAACATCTCTCCATTTATCACAGATGTGTGGTCCATGCTAGTTTGCAACCTCTACTTCCTGTTTTTAATACAGCGTGGCTGTATTAATTTGCTCCAAACCAGTGGATGGAAACATGCCTAATTAACATTTTCTTTTTTGCAACATTTTAAAAGTTTCCACCAAGTTACAAAACCCCTGTGTCAGGATGCAGTTCTCCCTGCTGCACCATGGACAGTTCCAGATTCTTCCATCATCCCCTCTGCCCTGCTTCACTCCTTGCTGGATCAGTTTCATCTGCTGCAATAATCAAGTCTGGACTCATTCCACCTGTCCAACCTCCTATATAAGCTCCTCTCAGTTCTGCTCTCGCTGCTGGTTCGTCAACGCCCTTCCCTTGTCAAGAGATGGCTGGAGCCGGCAAGCAGGATGGAGCCGGAGCACGGAGGTAGAAAGACCAGCAGCACGGCAGAGTGGAGACTTGTAAACCAGAACCGCAGCAGGATAGCAGCACGACTAGGTGAATACTTGCAGGACCGGAGTGAGAGCAGGACCAGAACCACAGCAGGCAGGCGGAGATGAAGGGAACTCGGGCTGGACAAGAACAGGTGAGTAGCAACGAGCAGAATTAACAGATGTTAACATTATAAACTGACAAGGAAGGACTGAATGAAGGGAGCTTAAATAGGGAGGCCGACAGGTGTGCTGAGTGCTGGCTGATTAGTGGCTGACAGGTGTAGATGATTACTGGACTGTGGGACCGGAGCTGTATGGAAGGTGAAAAATGTCCTGAATTTGTCCATGGTGCAGCAGGTGGCGCTGCACCATGACATGACACAAGGAGGAATTTAAGTTTTGCTTTTGTATGGAAAACAACAAAATAAATACAGTTATGACCAAAAGTTTTGAGAATGACACAAATATTACATTTTCACAGTGTCTGCTGCTTCAGGGTTTTTAGGTGTTTGTCAGATTTTCTATGGCATACTGAAAGATAATAACAATCATTTCATAAGTATCAAAAGCTTTTATTGACAATTACACTGAGTTCATGCAGCACGTCAGTATTTGCAGTGTTGACCCTTCTTTGTCAAGAGCTCTGCATTTCTCCCTGGCATGCTGTCAATCAACTTCTGGACCTAATCCTGACTGATGGCAGTCCATTCTTGCATAATCAATGCTAGGAGTTTACCAAAATTTTGGGGTTTTTGTTTGTCCACCCACCTCTTGAGGATTGACCATAAATTCTCAATAAGATTAAGATCTGCACAGTTTCCTGGCCATGGACCCACAATCTTTGTTTTGTTCCCCAAGCCATTTAGTTATTACTTTTGCTTTATGGCAAGGTGCTCCATCATACTGGAAAATACATTGTTCATCCCCAAACTGCTCTTGGATGGTTGGGAGAAGTTGCTCTCGGAGGACGTTCTGGTACCATTTCTTATCCATGGCTGTGTTTTTAGGCAAGATTGTGAGAGAGTCCACTCCCATGACTGAGAAGCAACCCCACACATGAATGGTTTCATGATGCTTTACTGTTGACATGAGACAGGACTGATGGTAGCGCTCACCTCGTCTTCTCCGAACAACCTTTTATCCAGATGTCCGAAACAATCGGAAAGGGGATTCATCAGAGAAACGGACTTTACCCCAGTCCTCAGCAGTCCACTCCCTGTACCTTTTGCAGAATATCAGTCTGTCCCTGACGTTTTTCCTGGAGAGAAATGGCTTCTTTGCTGCCCTTCTTGACACCAGGTCTTCCTCCAAAAGTCTTCTCCTCTCTGTGTGTGCAGATGCAGTCACACCCACCTGTTCCCATTCCTGAGTAAGCTCTGCACTTGTGGTGACCCAGTCCCACTACTGGAACAACTTTCCTGGGTGTCCTGGAGCCTCTTTGGCAACAACTAAACCTCTCTCCTTAAAGTTCTTGATAATTCGATAGATGGTTACCAGCTGCTATAAACTTCCCTGTTAGGACCTTTTTGTGCAATGCAATGATGACTTCATGTGTTTCCTTGCAGGTAACCATGGTTAACAGAAGACGAACAATGATGCCAAGCACCATCCTCCGTTTGAAGTGCCCAGTCTGTGGTTCTAACTCAATTGTGACAGATTGATCTCTAGCCTTGTCCTCATCAACACACACCTATGTTAATGGTGGAAACATTGAAAGGATGGTAGCTGGTCCTTTTGTGGCTGGGCTGAAATGCAGTGGAAATGTTTTGCGGGGGAAAAGGTTCCTTTTCAAAGCCAAGAGGGATTTTTGCAATTAATTGCAGTTGAGCTGATCATTTCTCATAACATTCTGGAGTATATGCCAATTGACATTATAAACACTGAGGCAGTAGACCCTGTGAAAATTTAATATTTGTGACATTTTCAAAACATTTGGCCATGACTGTAAAGGTTCTGACTAGACTGCCTCGGAGCTTTTGTGTCTACGATATGGGGAGATAGGAATGGCCCAGTCCTGCAGTTGTGCTGCCTTATACAGACAGAACCCCCAACAGCTGCAAGCGTTCTTTTATACATGAAATGTTCATGGAGCAGAACAACAGCCCTGAAGCATAAACTATTCAGGAAGACAAGCGTTGACAGAATCCCAGCGTGTCTGCAGGTAGAAATACAAGGGCAAGAATCCAACAATCAATTGCAGAACAGTCCAAAAGAACAATAACACCTACATGTAATGTGTCCTAGTATGTCTCGTTAAATTGTTTCTTTTTGGCATAAGAAACCTGTAGGGTTCTAAAAATAATCTTTCGCTCTAACGGCTTAGGAATATAACTTGTAGGTGACGTCGGAGGCAAAAATTAAAAAAAGACAAAACCTTTAACATTTGTACGCATGAACAAACTGCATGCTCAAAAAGTCAACATTTCTGACTGATTATTTCCTGCATCCGAGTGGAAATGGGGGGGAAAATGGAATTACATGAAAACAAAGAGCCCACTTCAAAGTAAATGAAGCATTTAGTTGTAGCTGTAATATTTAAAAATGTACCAATATAAAAAATTCAGCATTGTGGTATTGATGTCATGCTGTTGTGGAAATTTCAGGAACATGTTGCATAACAGGAAAATTGTGAAAACTACAGCCTTTCTTATTGCTGTATCAAACATGAATATTTCGCTACTATTGGTTCTTTTGAAAAAGCCACAAACAGCTCTAGAGTCACAGCTTGTAGAACCTGGTTTTTATTACATGTTTACTCCTTAATCACAAGATTAGGATGTAAACATATGAATGATGAGTGACCAGAGGGGTTTCTTCTATCACTTATATATATTCTATCACTAAGCACCAAACTATTGAACCATTTAAACACAATAGTTTTAAACTTGTTTAAAGTATTGAGCTGACTGCAGGTTTGCTGTCTCAAACTGACGTCCCAGTAGGGCTGGGCCTTTATCGTATTGTTTCATATCATTATCGTGAAACGTTTCTTATCATGATAAGAAATTGGATTCATCCTGACAACAATAACTGGTGGTGTCTGAAAACTCCAAAACTGCCAATAATGTCAGGATTGTTTATTTTAGCTTTTTCTCCATTATTGATTTATTGAGCGCATTAACAAGTATCAATAAATTCAATAATATAATTAAATGCAGTTAGTGTGTGCAGTTTGGTAAATAAAAAAAAACTCCTCCTGATGAAACATAATTTTGAATTTTGCTTCAATATGTTACATTTTTAAATGTTTTTTAAGGACAGTATTTTGCTTAATTAGCTACAATTGGCATGCAGTCACAGCCACACAGTTACCTGAAAGAGACTGCAAGAAGCTGTAAATAGTGTTTTATCATCACTTTTATCATTATCACACATTACTATAATAGATCATGATAACATTTTAAGTCTATATTGCCCACCCCTACGTCCCACTGCTCTGTGCTTCAGGATGATGCAAATACAGCCCTGTGCAAATGTTGCACTGCCAAGCTGCTGTGTCTGCACTAAATATTTTAACTCTCTGGACTGCATATGCGTTTTTCCTCCACTGACTTACTTCAAGTTGTCCAATTTTATATATTGTGTTTATTAAATTTCTGACATTCTGCTAATGGAATAGGATGCATTTATTTTCTGAAAGACTCGAAACTAGATGGTGCTGCATAATAAGCAATAAAGAGAATCTTACTTTATGTTTTGAATCATCCCCTTTGTGTCACGGTCTGCACAGTTTTTGGTTTTTGTCCTAGCATTTCAGCATCTTTAGATTATATTTTATATTTTCTTAGTTGTCCTAGTTATTTTCCTAACATCGAGGTTTTCCCCTGGTCATTCCTGTGTTTCTTATTAGATGAGCGTTGTTTCAGGTCTCTTCTGTACAGTCTTTAGTTTCTCCCCTGTGTGTAGTTATCCTTAGTGACATTTATTCTCTTCCTTGTTCCCCTGTTGCTCTCTCTCGCCCCCTGTTGCCACTTGCTGTCTCTCCTCAGATTTTCCTCCAGCTCCTTCTCCACACCTGCCATCAGTCAGTCAATCAACCCCTGCCATTGTTCCAGCTCTCATCTTCCCAGTATTTAAGCTCCTCTCATTCTTTCCACTCACTCCTGTCAGTTTGCCCAATTGCTTCCTTGTTTGCCTCTATGTTTTCTTCTTGCTCTGGCTCCTGCATCCTCCAGTGTTTTTTGTGAGTTTTGATTTCCATTAAATCCACCCATAACTACTCGCTGCCTCTGCCTCTCTGCATTTGGGTTCTACAACAACCGCTACAAATTATGAAACTGCGATGAACTGGCCCAATGAAGTTGGGCACAAGCTCCCCAGTATGGATGGAAGGATGTTTTGAATGACTCTTATTTCTTTATTTTAAGCATCCACGGACATGTATTACTCTGGAAAACAACTTTAAAGAATAATTATTCAGTTTTGAGAGAGCACGTTAAAGTTCTTCTTTAGACTGAAAGCTTTTTCACTTTTTGTCTCAACAGGACATAATCATAAATTATGTTGGTTGCATTTAGAATCTTGCCACTCCTCAGAAAACTTTTCAGAGACACCTGTGCTACAGCATGTGAGAAGAAATCTAAGGCTTAGGGGGAAAAAATCCAGCAAACATGGATTACAGGACCTAAGAGAGGCAATACTCCTCAGTTAATCATCAACTAAATGGCAAGTTTGTCAAACTGTGCTTTCTTTTCATAGATTTAATGCAGCAAAGGTAGCTGGACACAAACTGCCTCCAAGCCAAGTTAATATTTGGTCTTTACTACGCTGCTTGTTGTGCATATGTTGTGGATCTCCATTTCTAGGACCTTTGCACTGACTCCCCATCTAGTCAATCTAAGGTTCTGTAGACTCTGTTTAAGGCCCTAAATGGGCAATCCATTCATATGTACTGTAACTCACCTCATCAATTTCCATCTACCGTATAGTCTCTCAGATATACAGAACAACTTCTCCTAGATGTTCTTGGATCACATCTTGAGCAAGAAAGGCACAGAGCCTTCTCAGCTGCTGCAACACGTCTCTGGATAGTAAAAGGGCTTCTTTCATCATACTGTTTGTTGACGTAAGACTTTAGCTTCAGCTCTATGTTTTCTAATTGGAAATGTTTTCAGCTGTACACCACTTTGTACAAACTACTTTAACACCTCACAAGAGCAATCAACAAACCCGTGCGTGACAGCATTTGTTGTTCAGCTGGATGTGACGCGAGATATTCATCCATATGAATCCAGGCCAGCAGGTGATTATTAGATTTTGTTCTTACAAAAATGTATTTCAGAGAATCTCCTGCCGCCGAAAGAGACCAACCACAGCCACATCTGCTCATGCTGCCGGATGGGCTGTGGAGGAAGGGGATTTGGAGAAGTGGCGGATTCATTTGCTCATCGTCTGGCTTCAAAACACACCTCCCAGTGTTTCTATGGCAACAGGAAGCAATCTGCTCTGTCGGCGGCAGAAGCGTATTCCTTATGGAGCTCTGACTCCTTCTGTTCAACCAGAATCGATTTTTTTCCAATTGGGCGTGCAGCCTCCTGGTCATCTGTGTTTGCGCCGTAAAAGTTTGACTGTGTTTGACGAGTTTCGCAGAGGGCCAGAGAAAAGCCGAAAAGAGACACAGAGAGAAAAAGAGAGAAGGAGAGAGGTTTTGGAGTTTAAAGACAGCAAATAATCACATATGAGCTGTCTTACTTCAATCTGGTCAAACTTCGTTCAAGGACACATCCATAAAACGGGGATGGAAAGCGCAGGACGAGAAGAAAACATCCATCTGCTGCTTGTCATTATCTAAATGGCAGCTCACTTTCACCCCGCCAAGAGGGAAAGAAAAGACAAATGGAAAGCCAAAGTAGAAAACAAGACACTGACATTGTTGCAGCACTAATGGATTGTGGTTTGATCCTTTGCTGACCTTGTAATTCCCTCAAAGCCTTATTAGCTCAGTAAGTTGCAAAACAGAAAGAAATAATCCAGATCCCGATCTGTCGTGGACTGTTCTTGATTTGCGTTTCAAGGATGAATTCATATTTAAACAGCGTCCCTCTGTGTATCTCAAGCTGTTCACATGTCGGTGGCTGCAGAAATACGATGGTTAAAACAACGCAGGTTCCTAACTCACTCTTGAGAGCAGGATTTCAGTTCCATCTCAGTTGTTCTCCCTAATGCTACTTTACATGAGTTACTTTGAAATCACCGACAGGAGAGATGGGCTGTAAACAGCTAATTTATGGTAGAAAACATCTGGCACATATGTACCATACCATTTATTTCTTATGATGTCAACATCATTTGTGAAACCTTGTTGCAGTTGCTTCTAAAATTATTCAACCCTTGCAAATTAGGGCCCTGTTTACATGACCTATCCTGGCAAAAACAAAACTTTTGGTGGTATTTGTACTGTTAATTTACATGCCAAAGGCAAATGTTTTCTCTGACAACGGTGTGGTTTTAAAACGGGCTCCAGAATGAAATGGTTTCAAAACTTTCCTGTTTCTGTTGTGGTGTAAACAGGAAAAACTGAACTTTTCTTCCTGGGAATCCCTGACTCGTGTGCATTATGACAAAAATCAGTAAAAATTAATGCACACAGGCACAACATTTTAAAAACCACAGAGGAAGAAAAAAGTGTCGGGTAGCAGAGTACTGTTTTGAGTGCCGACTCTTCAGAATGTAATCACGGCTAAATTTAAAAGTCACTCGCCTTAAACAACAGTGTAACTTCATCGTCAGGATATCCTTATTCTCTGCTATCTAAAACGTTTATTAGTTGCGTTGGTGGCCTTTAGGCAGTAGCATTGCGAGTGTTGAGTTTCAAATAGCATAGCACCACAAATGGTGCAGCGTGGGAATTACACCGTTTCCAAGGTTATGCTGTTGCTTTGTCACATTTTCATGTAAAAGTTAGAAGAAATGGAACAAAAGTCCCATTTTCAATGGATCATGTAAACAGGATCTTGGTTTTCTGGCAAAATTCTAAATTGTTCAGATTCTTGATAAAAGCAAATTACACATTAAAAATTCAATTAAGCAAATAAAATTAATAATACACAAATGTGATAAAAATTCAACACTAAATCTGACTTTCCATCTCTACAACACACTCAAAATTATTCAAACCCTGAAATATAATTCTTCATATGAGCAAACATTTGCAAACCAGTTGTGATCTCAGGGACCAGCCAAGGGCTTCATTAGGTGCACCAGGTGTGCTTGACATAAAACACTTGAAATACTGCAAATGTTGACCGAATTTTATTGCATGTTGGAAGAATGACTAAATCAGGAATATTGTCCAAAAGGTTCAGAGAAGTGCCTTGCACAAACGAACAAAAGGGTACAAAAAAATTGTAAAGGCAGTGTTACCTGAGATCCAGCTAAAATTAAAGTTCTCAAGTTTAAACTTAAATCAACAGTGTTTACAATATATCACCTGGTGGCTGAAAGAAGGAGCGTTCACCAGACCCCATAGGAGGCAGGTGTTCAAAAACCTTTGTCCATCTGCAGCAACACTTGACATAATCAGCCCAAATTAAGGCACAGACCAAATGTTGAATGGCTCCGTGCCTAAATCCCAACATATACATCACTACCGAACCATAAGAACAAAAAACTCAAAACTATATAATTAGACCAAAGACCTTTTGGGATTCGGTTTTATGGAGCAATGAATCCAAACTGGAACTCGTTGGACCTATGGCCCTGTGAATATCTGGTGGAGGAAGAAAGAAGCACATAATGAAAAGTGCACTATAGCCATATAGCAAAGATTAACAGTGGCTTAGCACTGGACTAACTAAAAGTATCACTGAGGATCAAGAAAAATGTCATGCTAATAGTGAGGAGGCTAAAAGTTGGCCGTCAGTGGACCTTCAAATAGGACAATGCTTTCTAAACATGTTCCAGAGTCTACCAAGACTTGGTTAAAGAGGATGTCCTGCAAGATGCTAGAGTGTCCACCATAATAGCCTGACTCTATTGAAAATATCTGATGAGATTTGAAACAGCTGCAGGCAAACCCAAAGACATCAACGTCAAACCATGTGAACGGCTCTGACAAATGAGGAGTGGTATGGGATTCTTGAAGAACGCTGCATGAAGCTGGTGTCTGTATCACATGTGCAGCGGGTCTTAACAACAAAAGGCTGTTCTGTTTATGACCAAAGACGCTTGTCATAAAGGGGTTGAATAATTTTGAGACGGCAGTAGACATTAAGAGAAACATTCTGCATTTAATCTGGATACATGCCTTGTAATATTGATGTGGGGTTAATCAAATTGTTCTGTTTGATTTGTTTACAAACAGCTGCTAATTTGTAAAAATGTTGGCAGTAAACCTAATTTGCAGTGAACGATAAAGAACTAAGCACTGTTGTGTTTCAGGAAACAATGAGAGCAGACTCCCAATTTAGGATGGAGATAAATTACGCAATATGTCGATACAATGAAACAGTTATGTAACATCAGTAGCTGAAAGATAAGTAAATAAGCACATAATTCTCTTCCACGTTTGCACTTTACAGCCAGATGGAATTAAGCCTTTATTTGACAATCTCCAAACCTTCTGCCTGACCACTCCTCACTGACTCCACGAGATCAACAGTGTGAGCATGGAGTAAGCATGAGACCAGAAAACTACGTTCTTTCCTTCTCACATAATCCTCTGCATACTCCCGGATCACCATCTAGCTTTAAAGCGTCCCTCCATGGACAGTTCTCCAAATCCATTTTCCTGCCATCCCTCCATTTCCCCTACCAGTCTAATTTCCTTACATTTCTACCAATAGGGAGCTTCACCAACATTATCAAACACAAATGTCAGCTTTCCATATAAATTTCCACCCTTTGCATCAAGCTGAAATTGATTCTGCAGAGGAAAGATACCATCAGAACATTAAGTGATTTTTTTTGTGTGTGTGTGTTTTTTTTAAAGCAACAACTTTCTTGGATGCAGGAGAAAAGCCAAGAAGCTGAGATGGAATCTTGACTTTTCTTTTTTCAAATGTTCAAATTGTAAATTAATTCCACCAAAAACAAGGCTGTTTGTGTGTTAAATCACTGTCGATTCAAATGAAGGAGTAAACAATGTGAACATAATGCAGCCCCTTTTATTAAATACTGGAATTTTCCCCATCCTGTGCGTAAAATCGTGAATTGTGAAGCTGAGCAGAGAGAAGCATGTGGCTATGCGCTGCTTATTTAAACGCATTTGCCAACTATCTGTGGGCTTTCCTCAGACTTTCGTGCGTTAAAAACACAGAATCCAACAGCCTCTGGTGCATCTTGTTTTTATTCAGCTCTAACACGAGAGTAATAAGATTTCCTAATTTAGTTATTGCGCCCTGGATCAAAGCGGCGCATCAAGAAATAATATATATTTTTTTTTAATTTGCAAAACAATAAAAGAAACTCGTACGGTGTTTTATTCTGTCTTGCTTTTGCTTGTCTCCTTTTGCGCGCCGAAGCACTAATTTGAGGAGAGGTTGGACGCATTTTACGCACTAACTGCAGCCCAGCTGGAAGCTGCCCATTTATTAAACACACGCACACACACATGCCCACACCTTGTTGTCCAGCAGCAACAGGTTTGTAGAGTTTCAAAGCGTCCGCAAATCTAATAAATCTGCACACAAAAAAAAAGCCAGGACGGCGCGTCTTAGATCTGTTTGTTTCTCTTTTAAAAATGCTCTTACCTTACAATGATGTACATAACCAGCACGTTCCCCACCAGTCCCACCATGCAAACTATGGAGTAAAGCGCGGTGATGATGATCGCGATGATGACCGGGTTGGCGTCCTCGTCCAGGTTGCTGGTGGCCAGTCCGCCGTCGCTGCCGCATCGCGTCTCCGAGGAGCTGCTGCTGTTGTCGGTGAAGTTCCGACAGAAGCTGCTGTTCTGGCCGACGAAAGGGAGCTGGCCCCGGAGGTCTGAGCTGTTGGCGGCGGCGTACTCCATGGTCCTCGCCTGTTTTAACGCAACAAGAGGTCTTCAAGAGGTGCCCGTCAGCCGACTCGGTGCCTGGGTGTTTGTGCCGAGTGGTGCGCTTCACAGGCAGGACGAGTCTGAGCCGCGCGGCGCCGTGCAGGAGAATGTGCTGCGGAGGTGTTGGAGTGAGGGTGAGTTTACTAACGACCCTCTCGCAGGACTGTAATCCCGCGTGGGGGCAGATAAAAAAAAGCGTGAAAATGAATTAATTTCCGCTCCTTCCTATTCCTTTCAAGTGCTGCGTGTCTCCTTACCACCCTCTGCCTCTAACCACCAGTTCCCTCTTTTAGCTCACATATCAGTACTTTATTAGTTCCCCCTCTCTTTTCCTGTGCATATTTTTTTCCTTCCTTCTCTCCTTTCCTTCACGGATGGTCTAATTCCCCCTCTTTCCTTGTATAGATTTGACCTTTTTTCTCCAATCCTTCCCTTTCTGCATTTGCATCCATCCGCCAGTCATCCTATTTTGAGGTAGTTTTCCTTTGCATCAATAAATTAGAATATATTCAAAAACTTATTTTACTTGCCTAATTCAGTTCAAAATGTGAAACTCCTTATGTAGATTCAGGACACACAAACCAGTGTATGGCATACTTAGATTTCAGTTTTGATATTTATGGCTTACAGCTAATAATTACCCCAAATTCAGCTTCTCTATGAATAGATTTTATTGCAAGAAGCCAATAAAAAAAAAAAAAAAAAAAAAAAAAAAAATACAATATGCAATAAATACAGAAATTGCTCCCTTTGGGTCTCCTTTAATGCATTACTGCAGTAATTCTGTTATCAATTACTGCATTAATGCAGTGTGCCATGGAAGTGATTTGCCTGTAACACTTTTGACATGTTAGGAAACCCAGGTTGCTTCAATATTGGTTTGATGCTCATCATTTTGTCCAGCAGCAACATAAGTGTCACAATCCAGGTATGTGTCTGGGTTTTGTATGAGTGAGTCTCCTTGAGCAGAGGGTTGCTGCTGGAGGGTGTGGCTGGCCTGCTGCAGATTTGTGTACCTCTCTGTGATCTCCATCATTAATGGCTGAGAATTTAAGATTCTGCAGGATGACTCCACTTCGCCTAATAATCAAACCAGTGGGTATAGTCAAGCCACCATTTATTCTATTTCCTAGAGTCTCTTGTTCATTCTGAGGAAGTCTTTATTCTTGCTTGAATAATCATCTTAAATAATCTTTCAGATCTCTGCCTCCAGGTTCGAGTTGCCGTATCTTCATTTAAAACAATTGAAGATCCCTCTCAAAACTGTTCACCTCCTGAATCGAACCCACCATAGCTAATCCCTCTCACTTTGCCCTCCTCAGATGTCATCTGCCTACCTCAAACTCACATATTGACTACTGGACTCATTCCATTTCCTACTAAACTATTGGGCTCTTCACTACCTCCCTGACGCCATCCTCCAATTCGACACCTGTAAGCCACCTCATTCCTGTTCTTCCTATAAATGGATATTCATCCCTGTTACCTATTACCAGACCTAACTCCTCTTCCAGACATTATTGATCTCCGGATCCAGAAAACCCTGTTCAGTTGCACTTCTGTCTCCTTAATTGCTATAATAAATTTCCTTTGCATTTATTCTCCAGTTCTCGCATTTGATTCTGCATGTGGGTCAACAGTATACCTCCGGCCATGACAATAAGAGCTCCAAGGTGTCTTACAAACCTTAAAAGCATGATGTGTTTTAAAATGTATTTCTTTATGGCTCTTCTAGACTATGGAAACTTCTAACTGGACCACAAGCAGCTTGAATTCTGAACCTCTTCCTTCCCCCAGACTCTGGGAACTTGATTTACAAATCAAATGTAAAATGTATTTTAATCTGAAAAGAGGACTTACCATAATTATTTTTAGTCCATGGGAGGCCAACACACTGTTTGGGAGTTGGTCATAATTGTGTTTGGTATATGCCACAAAAATAAACCACTGGGAATGAGTTTACTTACACGCTCATCCACTGTCATAATAATAACAACCCAGTATTATATTTTAAACAATATTAAACCTGATCTCATGCTATGCTATGCAGACACCTTGTCTGCGCTGGTGAAAATTTGCTTACGGCTTCCACATACTCGAGCGTACTGTGCACATACTGTGAGCCGCACGGACTCGGCGTGATGGTTTTACCCTTCATAGCCGAGCATACCTATTGCCTGCATTTCTTGTGACAAATTCCTAAATTTCCCACACTTTCTGCCAGTGGGACAAAGTGGGGGAATGGATAGTAGCATGTTTGATTATCTAGTTCAGCACCTATAGCTGTTTGCTCTTCAGCAGGCACCGCACACCTGTCAGTGCTGCACAGAGTGAGGCTGCGACACTGCGGGCCCATGTGACTGCCTGCTTGGAGCAGCTCAGTGTATCAAGCTCGGTGTCACATATACATATATACACACATATATATATGTCACATATATAACAGTTAGATGCGAAGACATCTTCCCGTCGAGAGTGTGACTCCACGTACACAGTCGTAAAATTGAACTTTCGAACATCCGCCTAGAATATTGACTATCTGCCATCACAATGCAGTCCCACCTATTCGCTGAGAAATTAAGATAATGATTTGACCTCTTGAGGGCACTGATTGACTGTTTAAAGTAAATAAAACCTTCCACCCAGGGCGAATGGGTGAACAGGTTTGGTGTTGTTGGTAATGAGGATTCTCCGAAATGCACGTCAACTCAGCATTGGGAAAGAAAGTGTTTTATTCACACCACCATATATGACAAGAAGCAGTATGAAAGCAGCTTGAATGAGAACAAAAACTTTGAACGCTGAATACATCTGGCCAGAGCAACTTTGAATTACAAACCTCAACAAAAGACTGTCCGTTTTATGAGCTGTCTTAAACAGCTTTATTTTGCAAAAGCCTCTTTTGCAGAATAGAACAGATATACTGTATGTTTTAACGTTATCTTTGGTAGAAGACCTTCACATTTGACATGAGAAAGTCACTTTTATGCGCTGTAATCTAGCGGTGTTTGGTGCACCATCTAATGCAGAAGGTTTAAATGTTCATAAAATCTCATTGACTTAAACCGCCCTGACATTTTTGAGTTTGGAATCGATTTTAGATGATATCCATGTTTTTTTTTTTTCTGGTTCGCTCTATCAATAATTTCTGTTTCCTCAGACTGAAGAAATCTTTAGAGCTATCTGCTAGAGGAGAAATTGCTTTTGCTCTTAAGCTTTGTAACTAAATATCACGTTTAAAACTCAGAGCTGTCCTTTAAACAAAAGATTAGTCCATCCTGCCCAGCAGATTACCATCAACAAGAGTCTGTCCATCCATCAAGCTGTGGACACAATAAATGAGGGACTTCAGAGAGATGACACTTGTTTGTTACAAGGCATTTAAATAGCTCAGTCAGAATGACTAGTTTTTGTATCAAGTTGTCCTTTACATCGACATAGTTTGGCATGTAATACTGTTTTTGCAGTTTTATCCAGACCTTGAGATACATTTTTCTTGATGTAATGCCTCCTTTCTAATCAAATAGGTTTTACCCACAAACTTCTTTTCCTTCACCTTTTTATTGCTTATTTCTTTATTTTGTATATATTTGAACTATTCATTTTATTAAATTTAATATTTGACACAGTGTGAGAAATGTGACAGCGCATATTGCTACATAGCAGAATAATTAAAATACCTGTAGCCTACATGTGAAACCTATTTGGAAAGTTGGGGAAACAAGAAACATGACAACGGCATGTTATTTGAATGACAATGAGGACAGTAATGGATGAGTCCAGGGATTATTTGACACATACAGCCTCTGTATAAATCCTGCTACTTCCAATTTCATTTCTCTATACAACTGCTCAAAAATATAGGGAACACTAAAATAACACATCTTTGATCTGAAATCTAAATTATTAAAATATTTTGTTCTTTACATAGTTGAGTGTGCTGAAAACAAAATCACACAAAAATTATCAATTTAAATCAAATGTATTAACCCATGGAGGTCTGGATTTGGAGCCTCACTCAAATGTAAAGTAGACAAACACTACAGGAGGATCCAGCTTTGATGTAATGTCCTTAAAACTAGTCAGAATGAGGCTCAGTAGCGTGTGTGGCCTCCACCTGCCTGTATGACCTCCCTATAACACCTGGACAGCTCCTGATGAGGTGGAGGATGGTCTCCTGAGGATCTCCTCCCAGACCTGGACTAAGCCATCCTCCACCTCCTGGACGCTCTGATGCAACGTGGCGTTGGTGGATGGAGCGAGACATGATGTCCCAGATGTGCTCAATAGGACTCAGGTCTGGGGAACAGGTGGACCGGTCCACAACATCAATGTCTTCGTCTAAAGGAACTGCTGACACACTCCAGCCACATGAGGTCTAGCGTTGTCTGACATTAGGAGGAACCCAGGGCCGACCACACCAGCATGTGGTCTCACTGTGGGTCTGAGGATCTCATCTCTGTACCTCATGGCAGTCAGACTACCTCTGGTAGCTCATGGAGGGATGTGTGGTCCCCAAAGAAATGCCCCCCCCCCCACACACACACACACACACCATTACTGACCCACTCCATGCTGGAGGATGTTGCAGGCAGCAGAAGGTTCTCCATGGCGCCTCCAGACTCTGTCACATCTGTCTCATGTGCTCAACCTGCTTTCATCTGTGAAGAGCACAGGGCGCCAGTGGCCAATCTGCCAATCTCGGTGTTCTCTGACAAATGCCAAACGTCCTGCATGGTGTTCGGCTGTAAGCATAACCCCACCTGTGGAGGTCAGGCCCTCATACCTCCCTCATGGAGTCTGTTTCTGATCGTCTGAGCAGACACAGGCACATCTGTGGCCTGCTGGAGGTCATTCTGCAGAGCTCTGGCAGTGCTCCTCCTCTTCCTCCTTGCACAAAGGTGGAGGTAGCGGTCTTGCTGCAGGGTGGTTGTCCTCCTACAGCCTCCTCCATGTCTCCTGATGTACTGGCCTGTCTCCTGGTAGAGCCTCCATGCTCTGGACACTACGCTGACAGACAGCAAACCTTCTTCTCACAGCTGGCATTGATGTACCATCCTGGATGAGCTGCACTACCTGAGCCACTTGTGTGGGTTGTAGACTCCGTCTCATGCTACCACTAGAGTGAAAACCCCGCCAGGCAGCATTTAGTAGGGACCAAAGCATCAGGCAGAAAGCAGAGGAACTGAAAGAAGTGGTCTGTGGTCACCACCTGCAGAACCTCTCCTTTATTGGGGGGGGGGGTCCTGCTAACTGCCTCTAGTTTCCACCTGGTGTCTATTCCATCTGAACAACAGCAGTGAAACTGATTGTCAGTCAGTGTAGCTGACTTTGGTTTCACACAAGTGTCACTGACTTGGAGTGACGACTTGGAGAGTGTTGTTTAAGTGTTCCCCTTATTTATTTTAGTAGTATATTATGATAACAGAGCTAGGCAAAGGAATGACAGTAATCAAGTAGGAATTGTATTTAATGTCTCTGCTTACAGTATCAAAGCAGCTTTAAAAAGACAAACAGAATTAACTAAACTAGCTTGATGGAAACATTTTAGCATAAATAATCACTATAGTCTTTCACAAATATGGTCTGTAAATTGCTTTTAACAGTTGCTTTCACTGAAATAAATACCTTTAATATCAGCCTAAAACAGAGGCAGGAATGTATCCATCCATCCATCCATCCATCCATCCATCCATCCATCCATCCATCCATCCATCCATCCATCCATCCATCCATCCATCCATCCATCCATCCATCCATCCATCCATCCGACAGTAAATCATTTTCAACAAATTAGAAAATGTGTTCCAATGAGGCTCATTTGTCAGATTAAAAGTACCTTTCAAAATTAAACTTTAAGCCGGTATTAAACATACATTTTATGAAGGCCACATTTCTATTTAATTTTTTTATTGGTTTGATTTAATATTCTAATTTAAATGGTGTGTTTTCATTAGCTATAAGCAGAGAAATCCTCATAATTCACATAAAGGCTTTGAAGCGTGTGTGTGTGTGTGTGTGTGTGTGTGTGTGTGTGTGAAGTCTCAAATCATGACTCGTGATCCCTACAACCCTCTTCAGCATCCTTTTTTATCATACAATGGATTTCGTCTTTAGTTTTTCACATCTAAGAGGTGCAATGAAAAAGTCTTTACTCATCTAACAATTTTTTTTTAGATTTGTCTCATTTAATCAGTTGGCACAAGCAACACTTTCTGTCTTTTTTCTTAAGATTGTTGCCTGCTTCTCCAAGTTGCAGTTGTGGTGACCAATCTGAGGTAATTTTTATTATTAAAGGAGCAAAAAGTAATAATGACACCTGGGCCCCGTTTCAGAAAGCTGGGCTAGTGAATATCCATTGTAAGTTCTGGGGTAAATTCCTGCATGCCCTGGCTTTTCTGTTTCAGAAAGCTCAGAAGCCGTTACTCTGAGTCAAGTTATGACAACAAATTACTCCATGAAACAACCCTGCTACTGAGCAGAGTTGTTTGAGCTAACCTTGAGTTTTTCCTACTTCTAAACTGGGATCTGAACAAGGAAGTGTTGTAAAAGGCCTGTCTTTTTCTGCATGAGCATGTATGCTGGAGCATAAATACACCACAGAAATCTCTGTCAAGAGGCTGATCAGACCACGATTAAATGTCTTATAATTTCTGGACTAATTTATTTCCAAGCATTCGACCGTTTTCCCCCGCTGTCAATGATTTATCTCAATATTCTCAGCAGCACATCCGTTTTCTAACGAGGGGACGCTCTCAGTTCTGAAGAATTTCTCTGTGCTGCTCTTTGTTTTTATGCTAACAGCAGCTTTTTCATAACGTAGGTGATGCAGAAAATCTTTCAGAGGCAGCTGTATGTCGCGCTGTCAGGAATGTCGCTGTTGCACTCAGTTATAGTAGAGTTTAATGTTGTTCCATAATCAAAGACCACAAGATTAAAAAAAATAACTACACAGAATGAAAGCAATAATTTATTCTGTATCAAATTTTGGGACTTCCAGCTCTAATTTTCCATTCATATATTTTAGTCTCTATTGATATATTTCTCCAAATTCTTGGCAAAAAGATGAATGAACATATCAGTTATTTCAATAACTCACTATCCCATCATTAATGGAAAAATATTGAATACAGCCAATTAATGCTTTAGTTGATTAAGATTAAACATAAGAATAACTGATAACTGGACCTTACCTGATTAAACTTTTCATGTCTGTCGAGTTGCACCTAGACGTGCACATTTGACGTCCTTAGCTGAGAGATTTCAGAAAGTCTATAGAAATGTTAAAAATAAATTCCAGTGCATTACTTAAACAGGAGAAACGTTTTTTTCCCCCCATAAGCAAATGTAATTCTGCATCTTACTATTTTCCATGTTGAATCATAAATTAAAAACTGCTGCAGAGTTATAAACTATTCTTCTTTTTTGTTTTTTCAAAGACATATCCTGGTGTCTGGCAGACAGATCAAGACAGCCTCCCCTGAAGGTGTATCCACAGACTGTGCAGGGGGATGGAAAAGGAGCATCCAGCTGCTTGTGACTCAGGTGGTGGTTGGAGTACTCACAAAGCCGTGACTCTGCATACCGTTTCGCATGTATACAGTTTAGCTTGCCCAACACATCCGACACTGCCTTTACTGCACAAGGAAGCTACTCCAATAAAAATGTATGTCAAATCAGAATAGGG
Organism: Fundulus heteroclitus; assembly: GCF_011125445.2. NCBI lineage: Eukaryota > Metazoa > Chordata > Actinopteri > Cyprinodontiformes > Fundulidae > Fundulus > Fundulus heteroclitus. The sequence goes on along the minus strand of NC_046382.1, from coordinate 29,803,597 downwards.
AAATGTCAAAACTGAAGGTTCACAAAGCAAGGGGGAATTTTTAGAAAATATTGAACTGATTGCAAGATAAAGTCCAGAAACTAAAAAAGAAAAATATATAAATTTCATGCTATACCAAATACATCAGTAAAAATTCAAAATAAAATTTCTAAATGCTTGTCAGATATGGTCCAGGAAAGCAAGGCTTTTACGGTCATCGCAGATTAAACAACAGATCTAAAGGAAACTAAGCAAAGCTCATTACTACAAATGCTATTTTTATGGCGCATTTAATACAAACTGTTTAGAGTCCCGAACAAACAGTTAATGCGCTGCAGCCAGACTCGGTAAAAAGAAAAATATCACGGTGCCTTTAAAATATGGTCTGTATAGTTATTAGTCAAAGCTATTCTTAGTCACATTTAGTAGGTCAACATTATGACGGGGCGGCAGTGATGTCAGGGCAATGCGCAGAAGTTGCCTGAAGACTCAAAGCACAGGCTAAAGATGTATGGCTAAACTGCAATGCCTACTGCCTAAACCTCTGTATTGTAGCTTCATGTCTGAAGATGAGTTTTTAGCATTGCTCTTCAAACAGCGTGTGCATATCTCTGGCTCTTGTGATCATGAAAAGCTTTCAGTTCAGAGCAACACGTGTAAAGAGGCACCCAGAGACCTACAGAGACTAAGTGGTGTGAGGTGGGTATGTGAGTTCAAGCTTGCAAAACTCTCATGGACAGCCTGCCAGCTTTCTTGTGTCTTATGCAAGAGATAAATGCAGATAAATAGTGGTGAGAAACCAAATAGACTTTTAACTTAATCCATCCTCTGGTAGAGGATTTTGTAGGACTGTCTATTTGGATCTGGTTTTATTTTTTTGGCAGCACACTTCGAAGACCAGTAGTGCACAGTTTAATTGGGGCTGTGGAGAAAATGAGATAGACAGGGAGCTCCAAACTTAGTGGGTATCTGGTAGAATCCACTGCTGGTCAGCACTGAAAGGTGGCAAAGAAAAGTCCAAGATTAATGTATGTTACTTGTCCTGAATTGTTTTACTGTATAACGTAGAGCTGTTTTAGCAAACACCACTGTTATACAATCATGGGTATCCCAAGACCTAATCCCAAGGCTGAACATTTTTAGTAAGAGGAAATTGTTTTGAATTTTAACATTGTGATAACGACCTAAAATACAAGCTATCCAAGGCAACAAAGGACAATGAGAGAAAAGCACATTGTAGAACTGCATTGTCCATTAAACTGGAAAAACTGTATTGTAAAAAGGGTTTTTTCATCAACTTTTTTCACTTTTGTGAGATAGCTATTGTGTTGCCTTTGCACAGCGTGAGTCATGAGCACAGCTTCTGTGGCCTTAAACTAATAAGAAAAATCCCACTCACGTCATTGAACAATTACATACCTATCAACACTGGGGTGCTTTGAAGGACGAAGGGCTAAGGCTCTATGAACTTGTCTCACTTTATTGAACAGTTCACCCAACACTTTTTACCCAACCAAAATATGTACATATAGCTGTCATAATCCTTGATGCATATAGGTAATATGCAGACACTTCTTCTTCTTCATCTTGTATCTCTAATTTCATGTATTTGATTTATTCAAATGTCTATTCATATGGAGGAAGCATTGGATTTTGTGCCCTTATCTGAAATGCTGCACTGGTCATGTGCTTTCTGCCAGTCATTTGTTGTTTTTTGGTACATTTGTTTCGGCTCTGCTCCACTCGTATCAGTTAATTAGTGGATTAGCTGGTTAAATGCCCCTCAACGATTGCCATAGTATAGATAAAAAGCGCCTGATGGTGTTTTGTATGGAAGTGTTGGAAAAGAGGGGGAAAAATTTACCCTACCGGTCTGCAAACAGTTTTTAAATTTAATGTGAAGGTTAATGCTATGAACAAAAAGTTAGCTTCGTAATTATCTGTTTGTAGTTCAGGGTTATGTGTGATGAGACCAACCATAGACTATGCCTGGTTCACATGGAAAGATTTTAAAATTCTCGCCCAATGTTCAATACCAGAGAGATTTGCTCGTACAGCGTGTGGTGTTCGGTCAAACGGCAAGCACAACACCCCACACGCAAACAGATTTCCCTCAGGAACATCGGGGTGTCAGACGGGAAATTTTGCAAAACCTCTGGAGTTCAGAGTAAATAAACATGGACGGTTCAGAAGAGCAATAGCGATAGTTTGAGGAATAATTATACCAGAGAAAAAAAAAACACTACAAAAAGAAAAAGGCCATCTCCAGTCCTTGGTTAAAGGAGTGGAGACAGCGCAAACAGGGCTTACGTTTACTGTGCTATGATATAGAGATGAGTTGTTTTTCTCTGTATTTCTCTTACCTCGCTTTCTGATTGGCTACACATCACATTCAACAGGCTGCCTGCTCGTTTGTCTTTAGGGGAAACGGACCACACACGCTAGGATATCGAGGCATGACAATCCAACATGTTGAATATTCCCTATTTGACGTCAGGGTGGTCCCAATGTCCTTCTGGGTAGACTAGATCACTCTTAACACACCAAACATGGCAGGAATAAATCTTAAGATTATGTTGAGAGCCATCCTATAACCGGGGCATGTCAGAAGGGGAAGATTGGGGCAAAATCGGGCAAATTATCCTGAACCCAGCATTATCTGATGATCAAATAGTGAAGGCTGCACTGGTAACTATGTTAAATCATACTGTATGTTCTTCAATGATGGTATGAAGGTGTTGGTTGTTTGTACCTGTAATACTTTATCGTCTGGTTTTGCTGTTCTTTTTATATCTCTCTTTGCAGGTGTAGAAGCAGACTCATAGGACGTTACATTGCTCGCTCTTTCTCTTTCCTCTTCTCTTTCACATTTTCTCTCTTTTAGCATTTTGTCTCTTATCATTTTGTCTCCTTTTTTCCTCTTTTACCTTCCCATTTCAGTGTCCATTCAACATGAAATAGTCCCAGTATAAAATTTAATAAAGCTTCTTGCATATATAAATCAAGCAGAGCACTATGGCGAAAGCAGTAAGGCTCCACTTGTGAAAATAAAATCTGTTGGGCTCTTTTTGGCACTAAGACAACAATTCTGATTGCCACATTGCCAGACAAGACACAAAAAAATAAAAATAAAATAAATGGCAATGTGGGTGCATTGATTTCCAAGGGGATTGTGACTTCCAATGCCATTGAAATAAAAAGAATCACCAACGAGGATCACATGTATGTTTCACAGAACCCAGCTGAAAGTCTACACAGCTACAACACTAGGACTGGACTTAAATATGAGTCACTGAAAATTACTGAATGTGAACTCATTGAATGACTTCTTCATTAAAACATGCCGCTGTCAAAATCCAAGCAGTTGTTTGATGCTTAATTCATGTGAAACGCAATGCTTTATAACCGTGTTAACACTGCAGCAACAGAAATTAACCTCAACAGAGTGTTTGCAAAAACCTGTCAGCAGAATGGTTAAAGCCAAGTGATAAATCAAAGAAGCCATTTTAAATTTTAGATTTAGATTTTTATAGCACTTTATTACCATATGTTCATACTTCCTTTCCTAAATCTATGAAAAATATTAACTATAACACAGCATGACATACAAAGCACAAATAAGGTTATTCCAATGATGTAATACCTGAAAATACTGTGTACCAGAGTATGTCAAGAAAAGGAGAAGTGATGTCTCAGGTCCTGTCAGGCTTTCCCAGGATTTCTATTTCCTAGTCCTTAAAGAAATAAGTGTCAGATATATTTCATCTACTTTAGACAGTTAGATTTTTTTGTAAACCCCTCACGTCTGGCCATACTCCTCATTTTGTAAGAAACTACTGGCTCCAGCCACGGCCATGTAGAGACACAGAAGAGAACATCACTGAGACCTTCAGAGAGAATTATTGATCGAAATTACTTTAAAAGAGCGATGGAAAGTCTGGCCTATTTGGAAGCAAAATATAAAGACATGGGGTTTAGTTTAAAATGGTTGTACAATATGTGAAAAGTCTGGGGGAATCAAAAGTTTTCACGTTTATTGCTGATGTAGTCTAGTCCTCTTAATGAATACTGATATCCCTTTAACCTTTTCACATTTTCGTCACTTTACAACCACAAACTTTAATATGTTTGATCAGGAAGTAGTGGATAGTCCTTAAAGGTAAACCTTTGCCTCTGTCTTATTTCTATTTCATTGTCTAACAGGATTTCTTCCTAGACTGCTACATATTTAGCTCCAAATCAACTCTCACCAGGTTCCTTTTTCCTGCCAAAGAAAAGTATCCCCAGAGAAGGACACTGACACCATGTTCCACAGCGAGTGAGTTGGTATACAGTGTTAGTTTTGCTGTCACATGTCGCAAAAAGTTCAGTTTTGGTCTGATCTGACCAGAGACCCCTTTTTCCATGTTTGTTGTCCCTTACATGCTTGGGGCAAACCGCAAATGTTTTTCCGCTAAGGATTTCTTCCTGTCACTTTTAAATTAAAGCTAGGAATTAGAAAATTCATGACAAACATCTTAGTTTTCACAAGGTTTGCCCTTCTGAGATGTAAATCTCTTCACCGAAACGTAATGCGGCAATTCTAATTATCTTTATTTCTCATTGCCACATATACCAGTGAAATAAATATTTTCCTTTATAGTCCCACAGAGGGGAAATTTGTCCTCTGCATTTAATCCATCTCTTAGAGTGCTGCGGGCTTCGCCCAGGGAGCATTCTGGGACTAAGGGTCTTGCTCAAGGACCCAGGGTGGCAGTCTGTCGGATTCAAATCCAGAACCTTGCAGCGCCCTGCTCTCTAATCACTAGGCCATCACTCCCCTATGACATTTTTTGTGTGTGCTGAGCATCAGCAGTGTGCACGCTGGAAATAAAATGGAAATTTTGATGACAGTAATTACTAAATAGTAGTACTTCTATAATTAGTGGAAAACTCTCCTTTTGGACCTTGTTGCCTTATGGAATCAGAAGAAAACCACCCCCAGCAGATGTGGATGATATTAAGAAGTCGCTGGATTTCCTGGCCACAGAAATTACAGTAATGCAGTTCCGGTAAAGGACCCCGGAGACAAAGTAAAAATATATTGGCTTCAAAATGAAGAAAAGGATATGAGAATTATTTACCAAAAAAACTGTGACGTGATTATTGCTGAGACTGAAATGTTTTGCATGTTGTGACTCGCAAGGATGGCAGAAATGCCTAAATGGACACCAAAAAGCGGTACCTTCTTCAATACTGAAGGAATCGCACTAGAAAGTAACCAAGTAGAAGGTTGCCATCCTCTGAACAGAAACCTGAAGATAAACTGAAAATCATTCTGATGTATGTGAACCCAAACACAAAAATGAGAAATGAAATCAAACAAGGGAAAAAGCTGAAAGGCTCAAATGTTTTTCTCCTTTAGCGTTTCACCAATGACAATGCAGAATTTGCTCTAAGAGCAAAGAAATGGAGGAAACAAAAGAACATTTAGTACTTGTACTTGGAGCATAAACACAGGGACGCATGAACACGGTCACTTAAAATGATTACCGTTTGAATGCACACAATACAGTTCCATGGATAGAGGCAGTGTTATAGTTCTGGGCATTCATCTTTTTCTCCACCACGGATACCAGCTGCTGTTACTAGGCCAATTAACTATTTAATCATAGATTCACATCAAAGGACAAGTTCGCAATCATTCTCTTTCAAAAGAAGAGTCCTCAATGCTCATTTCAATCCTATTTCAGAGTATTTGCAGACATTTATAGAGGCATTCAATATAATGGCAGTATCAAAACCATGCCTGAATACTGACGAATGAATGGATATTCATCTCGATGGCTATGAACCTAGCTACATTAACAAACAAATTAGAAGTGGAGGAGGAGTAGGACTGTATGTAAAAAAATATGAATTTTTAGACCAGTGGATACGTTTTGAACAGCAGTTAATGTTTTTAAAGAGCTTAAATGTGAACAAAATATTTTTTTTATTGTAAAGTGAGTTTTCACATGGTTCTGATATTGATATTGTTAGGGAATGGATGAAAAGTGTGTTTACTGAGGTGATAAATAAGGTATTATTCACATGTGGAGACTTCATTCTAAATTTGCTTAATGTAAACAATCTTAGATCCACAGATGACTTTGTTTGACAATAACTAGATCCACCAGAATCGTACCTCAGTCACCTCATTGATATTGAAAGACATCCCAGATTCACCCAACGCTGCTTAAAAACTAGACACAGAAGCATAGATAGGAATCCTAGCTTCATGTTTCTCATTGCTGTGGCAGAAAAATAAATAAATTGATGTTGTGAATAAAAAGTAATAACAAAAGAAGTAATTAGCGCTCGTGAGCCACAGCTGAGGGACCAAAGGTGCAAATCACACACGGCAGAGAGAAGGTCAGAGAGAGACAGACACCAACCTGCACACAGCTCTGGGGATATGACAGAATCTTGACTTACTAATAAAAAAAATTAGAAAGGCATGGGATCAGGGGGGTTGTGTTATAAAGTGTGTCAAGAGCTATTATAGAGACAGAAAACAACATGAACAGTTGGGTGATACTCGCTCTAAAGCGTTTGAACGTTGCTTGCGGTGGTCCTCAAGGGTCAGTGCTGGGCCCTATATTTTTCATTATGTACATAAACAATATGTGCAGTGTTTGTTAAAATATGAAACTTATTATTTTCTGATGAAACTAATATTTTTTTTATTTGTTGGAGATAATATGGCGCAACTGCTAAACCATGTAAAAAAAAAAACATGCCGAAAACAACAAACTAAAAGTGTAGTGTTGTAGAAACAAGCTGTCCCTAAATTTGACTCAACTAATACATGGAAAATACAGGCCAAATACAGAAATGCAAATAAAGATTAAGGGACTAGACATTCCAAGGGCTTATGAAAGAAATTCCTGGTTGTTTTCATTGATGATAGAGTAAGCTGGAAATCACATATGAGATATAAACAGAAAAAAAAAACTTTTAAAAGGCATTTTTGTATAAATGAAACCAATTAATTACTTGAACAAAAAGCACTGCACGTTTGTTACTGTTCCCTACTTTTACCTCAGTTATTGTGCAGTTAAATGCGACAATAATTATACAACTACATTACAGCCATGAATTAACCTAGAAAAGAGAGCAACAATAACTACCAGCAAGTTTAGCTACCTGGAGCACTCAAAACCCACTATTGATAAATTCTAAATAAATATTCTTTATTGACTTAGTGAAAGCACTGTTGTCCTGCAGCGAGAAGGTCCAGCGTTCAACCCCTGAGTTCGACTATTTCTGCATGGAGTTTGCATGTTCTCCCTGTGCATGTTTGGCATGTTTGGGTTCTCCACCTTCCTTCAACAATCCAGAAAAAACATGACTGTTAGGTTAACTGGTTACTCTAAATTCCTCTTACGTGCGTGTGTGTGCGTGAATGGTTGTTTGTCCTGTTTGTCTCTGTGTTGCCTTTTGATAAACTGGCGACTTGTGCAGGGCGTACCCCGCCTCTCGCCCATTGACCGCTGCAGATAGGCACCAGCTCCCCTGCGAACCTGCATGGAAATCCTGGTATAGAAGATGTATGGTTGGGTGACATAGTAGCTTTACAGTTAGTATCTTATGTTTGAAGCAAAAAAAAAAGACTTATGATGTCCTAAATGGATGAGTAGAAATTTGACTTCAGTTTGATGTTTTCTCATGTTTGAAATAATAAAAACAAACTCAGAGACAAACAGAAACAAGAATTTTCCTTATTCTTTATATTCTTTATATTCCCATTGAGACGCCTAATTCTACAGCTATCTCTGGTTGAAGGTTTTACTGAAGGTTCTTAAGACATGAAACATATATTAACAATACGGCACTACTCAGAAATATTATAGGAGCACTTTGAAAACACGTCAGTTGTTAATTTCATTAAGACGAGAGCAGCTGACACTGACTAACACCCCCCTCTACTGCTGACCTCACCAATAATCCACAAGTTTACTGACTTAATATTACACTCTGATTAAAAGGTGCACCTTTAATTCTTTGAGTACTATATTAAAAACCCTATAAACTAAATTTGAGAAACATGAACAATTAGTTTAATTGAAAACACCAGCTCCCCTGCGAACCTGCATGGAAATCCTGGCATAGAAGATGGATGGTTGGATGGTTTACAGTTAGTATATTGTCTTTAAAGCAAAAAAAACAACAAAAATCTTTTTTTAATAGAAGGATCTTATTATCTAAGGGGTACATGTAGAAGTAAAACTTGCAAGATTTGTACCACTAGAAAGAGTTTTTGTATTTCAGTCTGTGGTGGTAAACTGTGGAGCAGTCTGGATGTGGAATTAAAACAACGGCCAAACATTAAACTACTACACAGTAAATGGCTTATACTTTTTGACCCCGAAGCGCTTTACACTACTTTCACCCATTCGTGCACACATTCACCTGACGGTGGCCGGCTATGTTTGTTGCCACAGCTGCCCTGGGACACACCGACAGAAGCAAGGCTGCCAAAGGTCGGTGCCAATGGACCCTCTGACCAACAGCAGCAGGTGGTGCTCAAGGACACAACGACTACGACAGTCAGAGCGGGGGATTGAACCAGGAACCCGCCGGTTACAGGACGACCTCCCTAACTCTTGCACCAACATCCCTACAATAAAATGGTTGTTACTGGATATTAAAAATAATTAGCTTGCTATGTTAGCAAAAAATATTCTTATTATCAAAGTGCTACTATTAGTAAATGCAATCCCAAGCCAGGCTTTTGAGATTTTAGTCAGTAAAACTTGTAAACCGTATCTCCTTGTGATTTTGCTTCTCAGTCATCTACTGCTGGTCTGAGCCAAAATGTCACCAAACAAAACCAATGCAAAGAAAACGGTATGGAGTGAAAGCATGGCACTCTGGATGCAGGTGTGATGAGAGGAATTTCATTGAGCCCTGACAGTAAAACAGGAAACAAGACTAACTGAGGTTTCCCAGAACCTTTTGTTCATACATAGACAAAGGGTTTCTAGAGAGTCTTATGTTTATCTTTACTGCTTTATAATGGTTTGCCTTTGATGTCTGAAATAAACATAAATCTGTGACTGGAAGGCTTTTCTCAAGCCTCTGACTAAATGACCTTTTCAATCAGCTTTCACTCTGGCTGTGTTTTTGCAGCGATATGTGTGGTGAAGGACTTAGAGGTGTTTCACACACCGGTGTTACAAGTCCTAATGAAATATGAAAGCAACAGAAACAGCTGGTGGCAACTTTTCAGATATATCAGCACCGCTTCAGCGGCTCTGGTTGAGAGGTCGAAATCACGTACAGTTGTTCTGCAGCAATCTCAGACTGGATTTCATTATTGGCCCTTTGTTAACAGGTAACAGTCTATTGTTGTTGATACAAGCCCCTAAATCATCCATATAGCTTGGATGAAAGGAAGATGGAGATTTCTTCTGTAGAACTCGTAAGAAAGACTTTTACTTCAGAGATGATTTCCATCTGCTTTATCCCGACTGGTTTGTAACTTTATCTTTGCCACTGATCAATTAGACCTTCTCTTCTTTGGCTTTTTTCTCTTCTTTAGCATGCACCAATTATACAAACCAAAATACACTCAAACACAGAACCTTTGATGAGAAGAAAATTAAAAGTATTTCAGAGATTTCTTTTCCCCTTCAGGTTTTGACAGAATCAACAGTTTGCAAAACAAAAACAAAAAATTACGCCTTATATTACATAATAGCCAAAAATTTAAGTTTGCCAGTGAGTCTCAGGCCCCTTAAGATAAAAGAAAAACATGACAGCAATCTGTAATTTGAATAAGCACTGGGAACAGTAATGGAAGCAGTCCATGGATTATTTGACACGTTGTTCACAAAGCCTCCTAATTAGCCATTTTACTTTCCATTTAGTGTATTTGTATAAACATAAGAGAGCCAGGCAAATGAATGTAACTCAGTGTAATCCGGCAGGGATTGATTTTAATCAAGGTAATGTTCCTGCTTGCCTCATACAGTGTGGCAGTAAATGGGCAAAGAGCAATAACTAAATGTGCGAGACGCAAACCGTGATAAATAATCACGCTCACTTAAAGTTGTTATACTTTTGCTTTTGACAACTGATTTATTTGCAAATTCCAAATAATAAACAAAACCCCTGACATTTAACAGCACACTCTCCACCATGAAAAAAGTAGTTTCTGTACTGTTGTTATTTACATGTCAGTAGAATAGAAAGAATATCTCTTATTTTCCCTCAGTGGGGAAATTTAAGCGTTCCAGCAGCAAAGTGAAAGGGAAATGAAAATGTGTAGATAGACATAAAGGTGAAATATATAAAAAGAGACTATTTATAAGAAAGAAAAAAGTAGTTGTAGTGGTTTTGTTTTAATGAGTACGGTTCTAAATACATATGTCCTTTGGTATTTTTTTTAAGGTTGTACTTGTACAAAGCCAAATTTCTTGTAAACCTTTACAGCAATCTATATCAATAGGCGTAACCTGCTTTTTCACAAATTTTACACTCCGGGATTTACCCACTTCACTGTATATTCTTTCCATTTACAATATTTTAAGATACCTAATTTTGAACTATGACACTTTGAACCATTAAAAGGCTTTTAAACCCATTTCAACATTCCAGCAGGCGACAAACCCAACAAAGCTTTTGTAAGTCTAGTAGTTAGGGGTAAGCTCTTCCTGAGGTTCCTTGTTCATCAATGAACTCTAACAAGCCATTGAGGCCAGAAAATATGGATTTATACTGAGATTAAATGGTACAGTTGGACTTCAATTAGTTGACTTGTGAAGGCAAAACGTAGCACTGGATTTTTATCAGTGGGCTAAATAAATAAGTGCATGCCAGACTTTCAGCTATTATAAAGTATTTTTTAAAACCACATACCTTCCACTTCATAATTACTGTAGAATACACCAACATATATGTGTTCTACTTTGATTTGGTCTACCTTATGAAATTCCAATTAAACCGACTAAATGTGAAAAGGCTTACAGGCTCTGGATAATTTTGCAAGGCGTTGTACATGCTAGTAGTAACATTTCTTGTTAATGACCCGTGATATCAGATATCTGACATAAAGCCAAAGCAAATCAAGAATACAGACAGAAGTGTGGAGGCTGGCGGGCATTAAGTGCTACACCACAACGGTCCGCCTTTGATGTCTGAAATAAATGCATCTCAGTGTCTGGAGGGCTTTCTTCGAGCTTATGACTGAATGACCTTTTCAGTCAGTTTTCACACTGGCTGTGTGTTTGCGCTGATAAGTATAATCCACTGGTGCATTACGAAGAGGCGTCTACACCGAAGTTGTTACAAGTCCTCATAAAATATGAAAGATTTTTATTTGTCAAAGATTTATAAAACTTTATTACTTTTCTCCCACCTTCCAACTAAGCACTACTGTGAAATGCATTACAGTTTATGGCTCCAGTAATACAAAATATAAAAATGGTTGAGACGTATAAATACCTTTGCATGGAAAAAAAAAATTCTTCTTTGTAACGTGTTTATACTCTGTAGTTGAGCAGAAGCAAGAAAGCCTTTTTTTCACACCGCTGTTTGAATTGTTATTTGTTTTTTAAGTGCTTGGAGATGGGTGCTGTTTTTCTGTTGCCATGCTAACAATGGATGCTGCTTCTCATAGCAAAATAAAAACGTCTTTGCATTCTTGACAGGTGGTTGTTAACCCAGCAGACATACCATTCGCTTTCTGTCAAGTACAAAAAAAAAATGCACAATTCATCTGCATGAACAAACAAGGCCTACAATACTTACAGTTTAAATATTTAATAATCAGGTATTTTTGTCTGAAATGAAAGCCTTGGCTATAATTGTATTTCACTGTTTCATTCTAGAAGGTGTATGTGGCGATTTGAAGGTGGGATTTTTTTATTCTCATTCTGATGGACAGGTGCACTTTGTTAGGCAAACTGGAGAGATTTTGTGTTCTGACAAGATGCATATTTTTCAGCATAAGGTAAAAACTGCAGCAAAAATAAAAAATAAATAAATAAAAAAGCACAGTCAATGCTTTATGCAACTTGTCAACCATGAGTGACAGTTCCACCATCTGGTCACTTTTCTCCTCCTTTTCTGTCTGTGCTGTACAGTTCATGTCATGTTTTTTTTTTTTTTTTTTTTTTTTTTTTTTACAGAAAGCTCAGAAAAACAGCTAGAACTGTAATTTTGTTTTGGTTCTGACATGGGAATGGATTAACTCTAAACACACCCTTACATTGCCTGGCGAAACATATTTGTTGCAGCTTTATTACACACACACAATGTTTGCTGTGTTTGAATTGTGAGGCTTTTTGCTTTCAGCTGATGAAAGCAAAGGCTGCGGAACTATATTGCAGGAAATGTCTTTCATTTTCAAATGAGCCTTACTGCCCATATGGAAAAGAAATAAAAAAGAAATTAAGCATTCAATCATCTTCCGTTTATGTTTCTTATGTTTCGTTTATAGGTGCTGGTCATATAATTATATGACCTGGATGCTTTGGATACAGAGCAGAATATCATATCAAGTTGTAAAAAAAAAAAAAAAAAAATCCTTTCAAAAAGTGAAACTTGTATATTATATTCATCCATTACAAACAGAAGGTTATATTTTATTTCTTTTGACTTTGATGATTAGAACTGACAACTAATAAAAAACCCAAATTCAGTATCTCAGAAAATTAGAATATTACTGAAGACCGATACAAAACAAAGATTTCCAGAAATGTTGGACAACTGGAAATCTAAGTACAATAAAACCAACGTAAGTAGTGTTCCTCTGTTTGTATTTGTCTTTATCATAATTCTAGAAGTAGAAATAGTCAAATAAATAGCACTATTATTTTGTGGAACCCTAATTATGCTATTATAAATAAGCAAAAGTCTAAACAAAAAAATAGCAGTTGTTTAGGTGGCATCTAGGGCATCTAATGTATATAATGTAAAATAAATATCACCTGTTATTTATACCTGAACTGCCTCAAAGGGTCGAGAAAAAATTAAAGCAATAATAGTAACGAAATATTGGTAAAAGGGACACCATCACCTTTTCATTTTTAGACGGCTGTGGCTAAGAATCTGAATTTTTAACAGCCTACAGTCTTTGCTTTTCCATCTTTAAAGCGGCCTTCAGAACTCCTGCCTCACACAGATTGAGATTTAAAAGGAGATTAGGTTTTTGTTGATAAATGTATTATACTTCAGAATTAAATGCTATTTTGAGATGCTAACGTTGGTTACTTACATTTATCAAGTTCCACAAATCAAAACTCTCTCCTGCTTCTGTTCAGAACTGCACTCAGTAGCTCTCACCTATTTTAGTGCAGATAATATTTGGCTTTTTAATGTAGCAAATTAAATTACACATCAGTGAAGAAATGTTTTAATTTATTGTTATGCGTAGTGTTTTTCCAATGCCTGTTATTGTTTGCTATTGCTTCTGTCAGTCTGCCCCAGGGCAGCTGTCGCTACAATTGTAGCTAACCACCATCAGGGTGTGAAAGTGTGTGTGAATAAATGACTGAATGTAGTGTAAAGCACTTTGGGGTCCTCTGGACTTGATGAAGCACTATAAACATACAGGCCATTTACCATTTATCCACTTTTATATATTTTGGTGAAAATTACAAAACACCAGTTGTTTAGTGGTACAAGCATCACCGTTATGAACTTGGGTCAAGTGAAAAGACAACCGAGTATTTTCTATGCTTCTTGCAGTGCTTTAGTTTTACTGATAATCGGACAGTCATATAGATTTGATATTAAATTTTTCTACTAGGGATATTGTGTGTGAAACTACTGTCATATATTGTTATCACAGGTACACAAATCATATACGTTTTATTTTGTACCAATTTACTAAGATTCTTGTATCTGGTTTCACTGTCTGATGCATTACACACACACACATATACATATTATATATATATATATATATATATATATATATATATATATATATATATATATATATATATATATATATATATATATATATGGCGTTTTCTGGGCTCATTTTGATAAAAGCAAGTATTACACACAGAATTAAACATGGCAGCCAGCATGGTCTGTGCCAGTTTTTGTTTACATTGCTTATTTCTGCAGTCCCTGGCACTTTCTGTACAATGACATCATGCACAAGCTATGATCTGTCAGTGCCAGGTCTCATACTGTTATCTAATATGACACGTTGGCCATAATTTCAAACACAAATACCCTGTTAGCTGGCACAATGCAAGTAGACTATTGTTTGAAGATGCTCTGTGGACTTCTGATTTCTTTTTGGTCCCAATGCCTGCACAGGCGAGATAAAAATGAGAGAACTCTGTTAACTCCTAATCTAGTATTCCACAAACAGTTTGCACCAGAATCTTAAGGTCTTGCATGTTTACTTTTGTGTTATAACCTTTGAGTTTAAATGTCCATCATTCGTCTTGTTTGTAGGCACAAACTGAAATCACCTTAAATGAGATTACCGTGTGTATAGAGGAAATAAATACGGTAGAAATGGGAACCCTTAGAAAACAGACTTGTTGTACACATTTCAGACTTTGACCAAGACCTTTGCACAAAGTAAGCTAATTCACTAGCTGTTACTAATTTCTAATGGGGACTATTATACACGTTGAATGCATTCTTGTTTTTTTTTTTCCATTAAAATATTCCATTTTATTAACTTTGAGTAAGCAGCTGCAGCCAGAAAGACTTTATTATTGACTAGTTTTGAAAAGTTTTTTCCCCTGAAGACTTATTCAGTAGGCTTTGAAAAATAAAACACCAAACTCTGTTTTGGCCTTGACTGTGTCACAAACACCAGTTGTCTAAACTCTCGCTGGTGGGGTAATTAGTGCCTGATGACATCAAATGGGGCAATGCGTGTGAGCTCACACAGAACCAGCGTGAAGGAGCTTCAGCCCAATCAGGAATCAAAAGGGATCATAAAATTTATTTGTGTAATTTTTTTGTTTGAAAAATAATCTGAAGTACAGTTTTTTCAGTCAGATTTGTAAGGTTGACAATTTGACTCCAATTTCCACATAAAGGAACGAAGGAGAGGAACTGGTGGTCCGTCTGAGAGTGAGACTGCGGTCCAAACCAGAGCTTTGTGTCAGAATATTTCCTGTCGGCAACATCTGCGGTCTGATGAGGGAACTGCTGAGTAAATTTAATTTTACAGAACTTAAGCAGGGTTTTTGAATTACACTGCTGAAGAACGTAATCCACTTAAAAATAAGAAGCAAAGCTGAAACAAACTGAGTCCCATTATTCAGAAATAACATTCAAAAGGAGTACAGAGAAAGATGAATGAAGAAGACTGGTTTGCGTAAACTGCCTGCAAGCACAGCAAGGAGAGAAAGAAAAGTAACATCTAACATGCAGCACCTCTTTTTCAAAGACAATAAATCTTGCTTTGTTTGAGAATATATCACCACAAATAAACAAGGCTGCAGACTGTGAAATAGGCAGCACTCCTCTTGGGGAAAAAGCACCTGTGTGTCATTTATTTGAAACATTGCATGCTGGTATTTCAGTGACTACTGGAAAGGGGTTTTAAGGACTCTAAACACCATATATTGCTTGTTTTAAATGATTGGTCTACTTATGTATTGTTAAGCTGTAGTAGCAGGCAAAACAAAACAGATATTCATTGGTACTATTTTGTAGTGAGTGAAGTTAGTACTTTACCATTAACCACTGCCAGGTTGGAGGAAATCATCATCTCATTGGTTGCTTTGAAAAGCCACTAGAGTGGGGTTGTGTGTGGAACCCCTGAATTACTAGATGCCGTGTGGCCTACATAGCTGCTGATGGCACATGAGGGTTGTGATCTTTGTGTAGGATCGTGCATCTTGGCTCTCGGTGGATTTCAGGGTGACAGTCGGCCACATACAGACATATGCTCACCGGCCAGGATCGCCTTGAAAGTACGGGTTTGGACACCCCTTTGCCTTTAGAACTGTCTTACTTGTTTGTGGCATAGATTCAATAAGATATTGGAAATATTCCTTAGAAGCTTTGGTCTATAAAAAATGATTGCATCATGCAGTTGCTGCACATTTACTGGCTGATCATCCATGATGGGAATCTATCATTCCACCACTTGTTAAAGATGATCAATTGGTTTGGAGGTTTTACAAACAGTGTATTTACTGTACCTTTAAAAAAATTGAGAAAGCCCAGATATATACATATTATATATATATATATATATATATATATATATATATATATATATATATATATATATATATATATATATATATATATATATATATATATATATATATATATATATATATATATATATATATATGAACTAGAGTTATGTTCAACTCTAGTTCATCCTTGGGGAGATTTTCTAGATGCCTGAAGCTGCCATGTTTACATGTCTAGCCATCATTTCTAGTTGTGGAGTTCTGTGTCCCAGAGTTTGTGTTTCAGTGTGAAATTAAAATATCAACCGGAGACAAAAAGCATAAGGATTGAAATGCCAGTCAGTCAGGAAGAAGCTTTGGACCCTAAAAGCAAAATAGCAAGCCAATTTGCATTTTGCAAATTCACTCAGAGACAAAGATCTTAATTTTCACATGCCAAGCAACCTCCAGCTGAACCAGGCTCTTTGTAAATGGCCATCTCCCACAACCACCTGGGGGATGGAAAAGACACACAAAATGAACCCAGAAGTGCTAATCCAGGAGTAATTTTCATGCTTCCAGCAATTTTCACCAATTTGGTTTTGTCATGATGCAGCCTGAAGGCTGCATTCTGAACATTTCTGACTCTGTCTTGAGTGCAGCCCTGATTGGGAACACCTAACAAGCTGCAATCAACCACGGACTCGCTGCACCTGCTCACCCTGCTATAACAGCCTACCTTAGTTTGTTCTTTCTCACCGGTTCGTCTCCAGTCCTCTGAACATCATGCCTGTCCTGTTCCTGTTCGTGTCCTGTTTCTGTTTCTGTTCCTGTCTGTTCCCGTCTGCCAGTTCCTGTACCCCTGCAACCTCTGTCTGGTAAATGACTCTGGCTTTCATCATCCACTTCTTGCTGCTTCAAAAAACTCTGGAAAGCAGCTCTGTGTGTGTGTGCTGTGTTCTGGGTGCATCCAAGACAAATCATGACAGGTTTCATCTAGGAGAGAAACACAGCAAAGCAAATAACCTCAGAGCCTGTTTTCAAGTCTAGGGGATGAAAGAGAGCATATACAGTTAGTTGCAGTAAAAGCTCAACTACTAGCAATGTCTACGGGAGAGACAGGGTTAACCATTGAAAGACAGGGTTAAGTCTATCAACGATAGAAGAAGAACATGAGGTTGTTGGCAGCAGTAGCTCAGCCGATGCCTCCCTCCAGGACAGTTTCATAGCAAAGCAGAATCCCAGGCCAGCTATAGATACTAAGAGAAAACACGAGAACATAAAGTTAAAAGTCAAAATAACAGCAAATAGAGCACATCAAAAGAGTAAATGGCTTGTACTTGTATAGCGCTTTTAACTAGTCTTGACGACCTCTAAAGCGCTTCACACTACAGTTCAGTCATTCACCCATTCACACCCTGACGGTGGTGAGCTATGTTAGTAGCTACTAACAAGACGAACTCCCTAACCTCTGTGCCACGTCGTAGTAAGAGAAAGTAGCAAAGTGAGGGAGAGTGGTTGTTCTGTCCTCCAGCAGCCTAAGCCTTTAGCAGCATAACTACAGAAATAGCTCAGGGCAAACTAAGATGCTCTATTTGTCATAAAGAAAAGTTTTAAGCCTAGTCTAAAAAGTAGACAGGGTGTCTACCTCACGGACAAAAACTGGGAGAGGAGCCTGATAACTAAAGGATCTGCCTCCCATTCTACTTTTAGAGACTCTAAGAACCAGCAGCAGACCTGCAGTCTGAGAGCGAAGTGCTCTGTTAGAAACATACGAGGTAATCAGAGCTCTGATATATGGAGCTTGATTATTAAGGGCTTTATACGTTAGAAGGAGAATTTTAAATTCTATTCTTGATTTAACAGGAAGCCAATAAAGGGAAGCTAAAATTGAAGAAATATGATCTCTCTTGGTAAGGCGCTTTCAGACAACGTATTTCCGTTCATGCATTTGTTCTGTAGCGCCACCTATTGGTACATGAAACTATAGCAAACTGTATTCTGTGTGAAATATGGTAATACAGACAAATTAATTAAAATAACATTTTTATTTTATCAGATTCTAAATGATCTGCTGATTTTGAATGTTAATGTTTTGAGATTATTCTTATCAAAAACATAGAAGAGTGTTATTTATAATCTAAGGTTGCTATAAAAAAAAATAATATTCTACAATAGCCACTTGTGTCTCAAATCTATGTGTATCTTTCTTGCCACACAATAATTTAATGAAACTGCAAAACACAATGCAATGACTCTCAGAGCAGTTAATCTTAAGACATGTGAATATACCAACTGGAAAATTATTAAATACTTATTTTTCTAAAAACAGGCATCATGAATATGACATCAAAAACTTTGACACGGAAGAATATGTCTATCATTTTTTAGCAGGGACTGAAACAAAACAAAGGTAAAAACTGCAAGGTGTTGGTTTCTCTTAGTTTCCTTTAGGAATCAAGAGGAATAATTCCTGTAGGTCTTGAAAAAGCTATAAATAAATAACTATAAATGTTGTTTTAGATTATTGATGCTTTGTCGTATTGCTATTTGTTCTGTTTTAAATTTGTTCACTGTCCTCGAACATTATTAAAAGGCACTTTTGAAATAAAATTCATGATTAGTATTATTTTAAAAAAAAATGCATTTTGTGGGCTTCCTGGTAGTAAAGAGTTACAATTGTCCAGCCTTGAAGTAACAAATGCATGGAGTAATTTTCTAATTTATATTATATTTGTAATTTTGGAGATATTCGAGAGGTGAAACAAGGAAACCATGGAAACCTGTTTAATATAGGATTTAAATGTCATGTCCTGGTCAAAAAATATCCCAGCGTTCTTTGCGTTTGTTACCAGAGGTCATTTCAATGCCATCCCGATTAAGGTATTTTTGTGATCCTGGGATTTTTGTTGTGTATTTGAGTATTTCATGGACAGAGGATTCATGCTGGTAGGCATGGCAGACTGGTAGCAGACAAGCAAACCTGTCAGCAATCCCCTGATCTAATGCTGGGAATATAGGGAGTTGCACTATCACTCTTTGCCTCATAATCAACCTACTGTACGTGGTAGAGTCAAGCCCTCTGAGTTCCTATTATTCCTAGAGTTTCTTTCTTGTTCCTACGGGAGCGAAACTGTTACATTTACCTCCTGCCCGTCACCCTTGTACTCTCTGTGCTTCCAGGTTCAGTCATTACTTTGTCCTTGACCTCCTGAGGCACAATCGCTGTGACAACTCTCTCCTGAAACATAATTTCTCCACCGTAGAGCTGGACCTTAATAGTTTCTATGTAACACTATTCATCCACTTTCACACAGTATAATATAATGAATTTCACAGAAATTATGTGAACAACTATGTTTATTGTATATAAGTGAATCATATATTAACATATGTTTTCCATACATGTTTTATATATATATATATATATATATATATATATATATATATATATATATATATATATATATATATATATTCATACATTAATATAGTAATTGCACTGTGCAGAAGTTGGCCAGTTGGCAACTCAAAAAAGATATGTACATACAATGTCCACTGTCCAGCTTGACTGCATGTCAGCTACTGAACATGCATTGTTGTAAATGATTGATAAAGGGAGCTAATTTGGGGTTGCTGAGCTGATAAAGAAACTTTCTACACACTTATTAATGTAACAAATGAAATTACATGTCAGTGAAGAAAATGTGCATTTGTTATAATGTGAAGTATTGCCCAATACCTGTTATCCACTTTTATGTATTTTGGTGAAGATTACAAAAGAACAGTTGTTTAGTGGTACAAGCATCAATGAACTCGGGTTATGTAAAAAGACAACCGAGCATTAACATGTATTCTGAAAGATAATAATGTGAAATTCATGTAATGTGTTGATGATCAATGGGAGTAATCCCATGATGTGCAGAGCATGGAGTGCTAAACATTTTCAATCTGGCTGGCCAAGGCTAGGAGTCAATAGTTTTTTTTTTAAATACTTAAAATACTTGTAAAATATTTGGCAAAAATGCTTAAGTTGGCAATAATTTAACAGTCAAATGTTGCCTGCTTTATAGATACTCATGCATGTACGTCTATCATCAGATTTGGTTGTAATTTATGTATGTAAAACACTTCACCCGATGTATGCCAGCCTTGCTTCTGTCAGTCTGCCCCCGGGCAGCTGTAGCTACTAACATAGCTCACCACTGTCAGGGAGTAAATAGGTAAATGACTAACTGTAGTGTAAAACACTTTGGGGTGGTCAGCCTAGCTAAAGCACTAAACAAGTACAAAGCCATTTATATATTTCTTTTTCCAAATTTCTCGTTTGGACCACATATGTCACAATTGTAGCTTAGAACCTCACTGGATACTTTAGGTGTTTAAATGCACTCCCAACAATAGCTAGATGACAATAGATAAATCACAAAAAAAAAAAAAGCTCTGTGGACCACAACAGAACTTTTGATATGGGACCACTCCAATATCATTGAAAATTACTAGCTATACTGATTATTATACATACTCTGCACAACACCACTGCTTACTTACTGTTTTAACTAGTCAGGGTCAGTTTAAGTTTAAGGTGGGAGACATGCTGGATAAAACATAACTGCACATCACTCCGAAGCTTATACAGAAAGCAAAGCTTATTCCTTTATGTAAACTACCAGGCGTATGAATGCAGCAACATCCCTTCATGTTCTGATTCCAGTTCACCGCAAAGAAAGAAAGAAAGAAAGAAAGAAAGAAAGAAAGAAAGAAAGAAAGAAAAGAAAGAAAGAAAAATTTCTGATACAATGTCTGATGATTTTTTTCCCAATAATGCAATAGCTTGTGTATATTTATTTTGTATGTGGCTTAGTGAAATTACTGAGGGTTAACAATGGTGGGTCATCGCTGATGAACTCAAATGAGGAAACATTAAACTGAACAAACTTGGGTCTAGGTAAAGGGTAGAGCTTGGGAACAGAGAGATTTTACTAGTGGACTGCAGCCACTACTTTAATAGCCACATGTGTCCTTCATGTTGACCTCTGGCTGAGCAGATATCCTCAAGCCTTAAAACCGTCACCAGGTATTGCAGGGTGGTGATCTTAGACAAGGAAATAAAGACATGCTTTCATGGCAAAATCCTGACTTCCTGATATTGTTTATATTCTAGTTTATATGTTCCATATCTGAGCAAAATATAATCTTCAAGGCTACAGTGACTATTTTAAATACTCTGTGAGCAAGAAGGGCCCAGCAGTAGGCTGAAAGCCCACATCTCCCTGACTGTCCAATTAGCAGCCCTCCTCTGCACGACAGCGAACAATCCAGCAATCAGCTCTAAATCCATCTCCTCTTTTTAATCAGCACCCCAGCAGAAAAACAAAAGTTCTCCCACACAGAACACAACACTGAAAAATAACATTTTCTATATTTAACTAAATTAATATGTGTGAAACAATGACAATAAACTATGTATGTATGTATATATATATATATATATATATATATATATATATATATATATATATATATATATATATATATATATATATATATATAGAGCATTAAAATTGTATTGCAGCTCTTGTTTGGGAGCAACATAATGTGCAGAAAATAATACAATAAGGTGTCTTCAAGTGATAGTGGTGATTGATTTGATAAAAAAAAAAGGTTTTGATCCTGTTGGATTTAGTTTCTAGAAAAGATTGGAGAAAAAAAGTCTGTGTGTGGTGTGAGTGGAGTCTGTTGCCAATGCGCGGACTTTCTCTGGTAGCCTGCCGGTGTAAATGAGAAGGCAGCTGAGCTCCAATAAGGCTTCCCCCTGACCTCACACCCGCTGCAGGTTGTTCTAGTTCTCCTGAAAGCAGCAGGAGATCCACACAGCACAGCAATACACCAGGAAGTGCAAAGGCATTACAGTAATGATGATTAATGTTATATATATATATATATATATATATATATATATATATATATATATATATATATATATATATATATATTATATTGTTGCTGTAATGCTTTTGCAAGTAATCCACAGTCTCAAAGAATACTTGAAAGTTGCTAAATTGCAGTTCATTTCAGTGTGAAAGCAAATCCCCCTACTGTGCACTTAGAACTCACCCTGAAATATTCTCTCTTTTTTCTTATCCTACTGACACAGTTAACTCATCTGCACAAGGATACTTTCTGGCATCTTAGGAATTTCCCTATGAATAAGAGAAGCTTCAGATTCTTTACTGTTAGTTTCAGCCTCACTGTAGAGCAGTAGCTGGCAACCATTTCAACGCAAAGAGACATTTTTCAGCCTCGCTTCTAGTAAACAAAAATCTCTAAAGCTGTAAAACCATTTGAAAAATTGTCAAGCATAAAAATAACTGGTAAATAAAAATATAGATGTTTTGCAGTTTAACTAAAGTATCATTCGTCTCATTTTGTTGTGACGGTTCTGTTTGGTCACATGCTTGGGGCTGTGTGCAGGCATGTGTGTGGTTGTGTGCATTACCTCCTCTGATTGCAGGGTGTGACACACAGGTGTGTCCAAGCAGCTGGAGATTGTTTGGACCAATTAGGAGGAGCATGAGGAGGAGTGGATTCCCAAAGGCAGACGACAGATCATTGTCTCCCAGTCCATAGTTGTCCCTCTGGTTCACAGTCTTCTGCCTCCTTGCTTTCTTCGGTTCTTGCAAGAACTTACCTGTGGATCTCCCCTTTAAAATACTTCTTTTAGTCTATAGATCCCTGAATGGCTTAGCACCTAAATACATCACAGACTTGTTATCAGTGTATCAACCTTCCAGACCACTCAGGTCTTCTGGCTGCAGCCTGCAATGCATACCTAGAACCAGAACTAAACACGGAGAAGCAGCATCTAGTTCCTATGCTCCACTTATCTGGAACAGACCTCCAGAAAACTGTAAAAGTGCTGAAAGCCTGAGATCTTTTAAATCAAGAAAAAAAACACATTTGTTTAGGATTTCCTTTGACTGTTCTAGTTAAACTGTTCTACTGAAACATCATTAGTTCAACTTTTTTTAGTCCAACTGTTTTTAATGTTGTATTTTGTTTCTACATTTTATTCCTGCTTGCTTTTATTCTGTTTTATTTTCCTGTATTTTAATCATGTAAAGCACTTTGCATTGTCTCTGTACTGAATTGGGCTATATAAATAAATTTGCCTTGTCTTGCCTTGCCTCTGAAGAATCTTCCTATCCAGCCACTTGCCACTCCTCCCTGGACTCTTCCTCATACCATCCTTCACTTACCTGACAGATAATGAACCAAGCGATAGCATAGTTATACTATGTCTGCTGTTGCTGTATGTCTACAGCATCAGGGATAATCACACCTTAAGGGAGATTTTCAAGCAAAATCCATTCAAGAATGTGGGGGAGCTTCACAAGGAGTGGACAACCACATCAAGAGCCACTACACATGGAGGAATCCTAAACATGGGCTACAAATGTCGCATTCATCGTGTCAAACCAGTCCTGAATCTGAGACAAAATGCAAGAAGCATCAAACAGTTTAAGTTGTTTAGGGCATTGGTTGATTGCTTCCATGGCCCCCTTTTGGCCAAGCTTTAGTTATTGGACAGAAGATCTTGTGTTTGTTTCTACAACTCTGTAGGGATCACAGGTCCTGTAGCTGCATACAACAAGCCCAATCATGATCCCTCCACCACCATGCATGTTTGTATGGGGTATTTGTGTTGATATGCTGTGATTGGTTTTCTCTGAATATTCAGCATGCATTATGACCAAAGATTGCATCAATCCAAAAGGACCTTGTTCTAGAAGTCTTGCGCTTCACTCAGATGCAACTCTCACAAGCTAAGTCATGTCGCCATATTCTTTTTTGTATACAAAAGGCCAATTCTTAGAATTTGAAGGCAACTATACCCCTTGAAGGCAGACACTTTTCTTTGTCCTCTAGTTTCTCCTCTCCCTCCCTCATATCTGCCCTGGTTCTGCTTTCTGTCAGTCTTTTTGGAGCCTCTCTTTGCATAACTTCCAAATTGTAAAATTCAGTTTTGTGTTTTCAAATTTTATCAATATTTAAATCAGTTTTAATCAATAAAATGTCATATAGTTTGTGTCCTCCCACCAAACAGACTGTCTGTGGAGCAGGAAGGATCCTGTTATTAATTATCATCCTATTATGAGTTCATCCCTTAATTAATTTGGTTTAACTTTGTCATCAGGCAGTGGCAGATAATGGCTGCATGTCAGATAGACCCATGAGGGATTAAAACGTGTTTATTCTCAGCTAAACAACTTTATTCTTGAGAGATGTTTCTCTAAATAGTTTTAGACATCTGGAATTCTGAAGCCTTTCAACCCTAATCTGGTCTGTCATGTTTATTTATATTCCGAGATGGAAAATTTTTCCAAAGGTCATTAGATTAGCAAATGAAACCAGTAAATGGAGTCAAAGTTAAAACATGAAAATCCTGCAGTGAATAGAGAAAACATGTAAAAGAAGAATAACCTCAATTACAGCATTTTTTATGATCATTACTTGATTGATAAAACTGGATTCTTGATGGAACAAAACACAAAGGTGTTGGATTTCTACTTTCAACACAAAAGTATCCTGCTGATTGTTGAATATGTGTTTTGAAAGAATAAAGCAGTCAATCTTCACTCTTATTATCTGCACAAATTTCACTCTGCAAACAATTACATGCCAGGTGTTTTGATTAACATCCCGTTCCAACTCTCCACTGTTTGTCCTTGATGTTGTGCAGGTAATAGTTTGGTAGAAACTTTAAATTTTGAATAATAAGCCCCAAGTTTATTGAGATTTTACCCATTTTTAGTAGTTTTGGTTAGTAACACTTCCAATCTGTTGGGAGGTTTCAAGCAGAAATGCATGCATACACACAGAAAAAAAGGCATTTTCCCACTCAAAACAGATGTAGCAACGATAAATGGACAACGCAAATGTGTGAAGCCCCACATCCACTTCAAGGTCGGCATACTCATACTTCACACTTATTGTACATTTGTCGACATTTAGATAATTCTGGGAAACTGTATTGAAGACCTATTGTGCACAGAGACACATACTGAACAGTCAACACATCTTCATGAGCATCCAACTATATGAATGTGAAAGTATACACAAAGAGTTGCAGAAAATACTGCTAACAACAACTGCTTTAGCTTTAAAAGATACAATTTAAAATGTTACAGTGTGGCAACAGCAAATTCTTAGAGACTGAGAGGACTGAAGAGCAACTCATCTAACAGCTCAGGTTCAGGGGGGGTTTGGTGGATGTTGGGTTCATCTTTGTGATGAAGTGTTTGAAGAAGTGAAGAAGTGTCCGGTTTTGGAGCACAACACAGCAAGGAGCTGCACGCTGCCCGTACCCGTGCAGACTACGCTGGGGTTCCTAGCAACAGGAGCATTTCAGTGGCACTTGGTGCACTAATAAGGACTGTGTGATGCTGACCCAGGCCAGCTGGTCATTATTTATAAAATCAAATTACCAATCCATCAAATCCCCGCACAATGCAGTTGAACAAGCAGTTGTTAAAGCTCAATTGGATGGCAAATACATTACTATGAAAACACAATTACAGGAGGAGTTTGTGTACAATAACAGGAACACCATTTCATTCAAATGATACACAATTACACACTCGGGCCACTTTATCAGTAGCACCTGCTCAGTTACTTATTAACATAAATAGAGAATAATCCTATCAGAATGCAGCAATGCGCTTTTAGGCATCTAAATGTAGTGAAGGCGAACAGTTCAGACCAAGCCTTAGAATGATAAAGAAATGTTGTTGTTTTTTAAGCAAAAAGGCATGGTTGTAGATACCAGAGGTGCTGGTTCAAAAATGGTTGATCTACTGTAATGTTTTGTGTTAAAATGCTTATAAATATTAATTATTTTTATTAATACAAGTGCGTTCATTGGGAATAACCGGAAGAGTTAAGGGTGAAAAAAGCCCACCTTGAAAGACTAGAAGAATAAATGGATCTAGGTCCTTACCCGAACAGCACAAATGGCCCCAGTACCTACAACAGTAAGTCTGTGGTTACATCTCTGACTCAGCATCTGGGTAAATTTCAATATAATTGATCAGGCTAAGAAGAAGTTTAAAGTCCTCTAGCCCAGGGTTAAGCTAACCCAATCCTCTCTCTTGCTTTTATAGTCAGAAAGGTGGGATTCCTCTACTTGAGGGCAGCTTTGTACAGAGGATTCAAAGAACAGTAGATAACTAGAGCAACAGCACAAAATCCCATTCAATTTAATACCCAAATTAGAAACCAGAAGTGAACAAGTTAAATCAATGGTCAAAATGGAGCTTAAGCGAAAATTCAAACTGAAGAAACTCTATTGCCTACCTCCATCAATCAGAGACTCATCCGCCTCCGACGCAAGCCAATCAGCGTCCTGGGTTCATCTTAAAAAGAACTCCACATCCTCGTCTCGGCCTTCTGCTCAGCGAGCAAGCGGTGGCTGGGCGTGTCCGGTTTGGACTCTGTTGACCGGTTTCAACCCACATCCATCCCCTTCTCCACCATCGTACCAAGCTCCGCCTGGCTTTCTTATGGTCTTCCTTCAACCTCGTCCCTATCAGAGTGTAATTCCTCCTGGACTCTTATGGAATTCCCAGTCACTCCTTAAAACGGTCCGGCAGAAGACCGCCATGTTGAGCCTGGTTCTGCCAGAGGTTTCTTCCCAAAGGGGAGTTTTTCCTCTCCACAGTCGCTTCATGCTTGCTCATCATGGACAGTTCATGCAAACCTGTGTTTATCAAGTTGGACATCTAGCTCAAGCAGATCATCATATGGACTGAACAAAACTTTGTTCTATCTCCACTCCACCACCAGTTTCAGACCTGGGGGGAAATATCCCTATTCTCATACGCCTGCTTATGCATATTGAAGTATAATTCAGCGTGAATTTTTCCTGCCGAGGTCTGAGCGCCAAACTCTTAAAATATTGTATCAATAAAATTCTTCTAATTGCCTTTTCTTTCTGTGTGAGTTTTTCAGATTGAAATAAATTAGTTGAAAGAATTTCTGTATAATCACCAAATAAAGTGAGAATAACTTGGTTTACATGCAAAGTCCTTCTTGGGATGCAGCATTAAATCCAAGAACAGTCTCTTGAGGGTCTTATCTTATATTTGGCTGCAGTGAAGACTTTAGCTGGAGAGTCCATTTTTTACAGTGTATCTGTTTTACTGCACCTCTCCTGGATAACAGGTCAAATAAAGTGTTCCTCATTCCTGGGCACATAACATTAAACAAGCACCTGTGCGCAGATGGCAGAAGACCTCACTCACATACAGCAGAAAGCAGGGGTTGTTCACTCAGATAACAGCTGAACGGCAGGGCATCACTCACTTAGAGTTATTCTCCAACACCCTGCATACCGCCATGGAAAACTTCCAGAAACCGGTTGTCCTCGATCTCCAGCTCTGCCGCGTGCACATGATAAACTGCCTCTCGTTTCAGTGGCGTGGGGAATGAGCTCGGCATGAAATCCTCTGATCCTCAGCTTCAGCACCTCAGTAACTCTACATAAGATCAGTCTTAAGGCTGAGTTATACTCGCCTGTTGGGTTACCACTCACGTCTATGCGGACTCTGCGCAACCCCACAGAAGCGCTGTAGATGGTTATACTTGAGATCTATTATACTGTATTTGAGGTGCAGTATTCTCCCAAAACACAGGGGGCAGTACTCAACATCACCAGTAGAAATAAGAGAAAGAACAGTTGACGTCACACACCCAAAATGGCCGCCCACGGTATCTTAAACAATCATGACAAATAGTTGGTGTGTTTCTAGCTAAACAGAAATAAACCGAGGGCTTGAGAAGTAGGAGACGTTCATCCGTTGCATACAAGAAGACATGAAGACGTGTATTACAGCCTGTCTGTAATGCACATAGGGATATTTTTTTAATGAAAGGTCTAAAGCAGGGGTCGGCAACCTTTACCACTCAAAGAGCCATTTGGACCCGTTTCACACAGTAAAGAAAACACTGGGAGCCATAAAACCTTTTTGAAATTTGAAATTAAGTCACACTGCATACAACACATTTTTTGCAACATAATGGACCGGGAGCAGAACCAACGCATCTTTGCCTCTTTTTTTTTTTTCCTTACTAAAAACAAAACTTCTACTGTTGTTTTATGGAAATCATCAACTCTGCTAATGACAGAGTTTTTATTTTGAATAAAGTAAATGCACGTCATGGTTGGATTATTTGATTTTCATCCTTTCATCCCATATAAACGGTACTTTCAGAATACTTTTCTTTTAATCCGAACACATTTTAATCACATCTGGGAAAGTTACGCACGTAAACGAGCTCCTGTCATTAACCAGCTAACAAGCTAACAGCTGCATTAGACGAGCTATCAGACGTTCATCAACTTCAGCTGCGCAGGACTCCGCTCACAGCCTCAAACCAAGCGCAGTTCGCTTTTCCTCACTTTGAAAATGAACAAACTTCAGATATAGAAACGACTCTTACCCTGCTGTTTAGCTCTCTTCACCCTCATAAATGACTCCATGTTATTTTAGGTCCCGTGTCACTGTGGTCCCCTTGTCATTTGTAGAATTTACTACAAAAAAAAAACAGCATTTGAAAATACCGCCTTCTCTGCGCTCAGTGTGTTTATTTTGCTCTGCAGCCACTCAGCAAGTATTATTTCTTCTTCTTGAGTTTATTGGCAGTTGGCAAACATCTTTTCAGTGCGCATTACTGCCACCAACTGGTGAGGAGTGTTCATCAGCCAGCACTGACAACTGCCTGTATGAGGTACAGCTCTGTGACATAATTGTTCTCAACAGCTGAGCCGCATCAGAGGCATCAAAGAGCTGCATGCGGCTCCGGAGCCGCGGGTTGCCGACCCCTGGTCTAAAGAAAGACTTTGCCCCAAACACATTGTTGCATGTGGTGCACGGGCATGAGGGCGAGTACGGCGTGATTGCATCAGTTTTAGCGTGTGCCCCCTGGTGCCCTGTTCAATGCTTCAAGCATCCACCTTATTTTCCAACGTGGAAGTAAATATGGGTCCAACTTCCGTTTTTTGTGCAGCACTTCCATTTCAGCTCTTCCCAAGGCCAATTACCATTACCTTTACTGAACAGACAAACTGTGGCGGCAACATTTCCATAAACAGCAGAGCAATCGAAGTGGCAGGTCAGTGCCACAGGTCAGTGTGGCTGAAGCAGAGGAGGAGAGGCTCCACAAGTTGGGTTTTATATTTGTATACTGGATATATTTGGAGTTTGTCCTGTTTGTCTCTGTGTTGCCCTGTGATAGACTGGCGACCTGTCTAGGGTGTACCCCGCCTCTCGCCCAGTGAACGCTGGAGATAGGCACCAGCAACCCCCGCGACCCCATGAGGGATAAAGCGAGTAAGAAAATGGATGGATGGATTGACCCAGCCACGATAGTTGGAAGAAGGACACAAACCTGTCTGATCAGACCAAACAAAACGCCACACCGAGCATCAGCCAGGATTGCGAACAGCATCATAACCAGTGTGCACGTCAGCGGCCTGGAGAAGGAAAGCCGCAGAAAATAGAGACATAAACTGGTGAAAGCATTGCTTTTTGGTTTCTATTATGGTATACTTAGATTTATAAATTATCTGGGCCCCAACGTGGTTTTTCCTTGTTGGATTATATTTTCAAGCAATTAGAGCGCACTGAGTTGCACTCAACTGTGGACCATTGCCTAAGTTCTTTTTTCTATTTATGAAATTATATTTACGTTGAGCTGATTGGATTAATCTAAAGGAAGCTTTTTAAGTTATTATTGGACTTGTTTGATTGTGTTCATTCCCGTTGGGGGGTGGGGGTAAGAGAGCGAGAGTGTGCAGCTGAGCAGCTCATTCTCTTTGTTTTGATTTGAGTTAAATAAAGCACTTAGTGTGTGATTCAGTTGGCTGAAGTGTCACACTTTTTTTGCTTTCATGAGTGTACCTTTCTTTCAGAAAACCTAAGAAAGATCCTCCTTGTGTGTTTTTGTAATGTTCCCCATTAAAATGCCAGATGCTACCCTACCAAGATTTTCATGCACAACCATATCCTGTGTTTAGTAAAAAAAATTCTAAAAAAGAACATTTGTGTGGACAAGAATGTGTTGTTGGTAAATGGCAATGGTAAATGTTGGTAAAAATGGCAAACTGGTTCAAAATTTTAAAAAGGCACTTGGAGCTTACCTAACGACTTGTTTCAACCAAGGTATACGGCCTCTGGCATTATAAGTAGATGGGCTACACCTGCAGAATGCAGCACAGAGTCCCATTAGGTAAGAAGAGGAGAATGAAACAACAGTTTGCAAACTAAAATTTGCAAACGGACTACATTTTAAAGTTTGTTTATTTGTTTTTAAGTCTTTTAATGGTCTGGCCCCTTCTTATTAGTCTGAGCTGTTTCACCTTTATATGTTTTTTGTGTGCTCTTAGGCCAGCTGACCAGATGATTATGATCGTTTCATAAGGAGGAGAAAGAGCTTTTGTTGTTTTGGCTCCTAAAATGTGGAATGAGCTGCTACTGGAGGTCAGGCAGGCTCCATTGCTTGATGTTTTAAAACTCTTTAAAAGCACTCTTTATCTCCTTGGCTTTCAACCCAGAGTGAGTTGGTTTCTCTGTCTTAATCTTTTTTTAGTTTTCGTATGTATCTGTATTGTTGTGCCATTATGCACTAATTTAAGTTATTTAATGTTTAATAAATAACTCTCGGTCTGTCAGGTATTGTCCGGTGAATATAAGCCCAAACAGCTAATACTGGGACAATAGTTGAATGGATGATTCAAGCACTGGCATTCTTGTAACAGCAAACCCTACACGCCTCTTCTCTGTTATTTTTAGGTTTTGTGTTTAGTTTACTTCTGCCCTCCACAATTTTCCCAGCCATTCTCCTCCCCTGCCCTGCATGATGCCATTGATTATTTCCCAGCATATTTAAGTTCCTTTTTTTATGTTCAGTCGTTGTTGGATTCTCTATTTGTCACCCTGTCGCTTACATAGCATCCTAAAGTTTTAAATGTATTAAAGATACTTCTTTTCATGATAGTTCCGCTGCTCCTGCTGCACTTTAGGTCCAACTCGTTTCAAGTGCTTTAAAACAAAATGTATGCTCGGAACAGGAAGACCCAGTATTCAAGGCAGTCAGACAGTTTTCTGTGAATGTTTATTGAATACAGAAACGGAGCGGGCGATCACTGGGAGTGATCAAACACAAACGTACGGGTCACTAACCTGGTCTTAATATCCAGTTCTGATCTGGTGATGGAAGGAGGGTTCAGCTGGCGGGCTGCCAATACGGCACAGCAGTGTGTCAAGCTCAGGGAGTCTGAGGCATTGAGGTATCGGTGGTCGGTGGGCAGCAGAAGGTCAGAACCGTACAGACGAGTGAGGGCAGGAAGATCCAGAGAGTAAAGCCAAAGCCAATTTCGGAGACGTAGTAGGTGGTCAGAGCCAGGAACCCAGAGAGCCGGTGAGGTGCCAAGGGACAATCCAGAACGAAGTCGGGTCACAGATCAAGTTTTGGTACACAGTGTAGCTGACAGGCTGGACGAGGTAAGGCAAGCTCGGTAAAAGGGAAACGGGTCCGGTCAGTACACGGTCAGGCAGAAATCAGGGAGGTAGTCAAGTCGGGCAGGGCGTCAGAAGACAGGACAGGCAAACAGATCAGGTGGGAACAGGTAGGCTCAGAGGTCGGGAGGCAGAACGAGTCAGGATTGGGAAGTCAGAATAAAGAACAACACAAGGGTCGAAATAATCTAGCACTGATGTCTGGTCTGAAAGCTGGTTATATACTAGCAGGTGCAGGTGGATCAGGTGAGTGGTGATGAGAACTGGGCAGAACTGAGCAGGTGTGTGAAATTAATGATCAGAACAGGCATCAGTGCCAGGATCATGACAATGTATAGTATGATTTACAATGTTGTGGGCTGGTAACAGTAATGTGTGGGAGACAGGTCCCTCATTTATACATCTGGATTTGCTTATGCATACACAATATTCTTTATCTAGTTGTATTCCATCCTGTAGTAGGAAATTCACTCAACTCTGTACTCTGTAAACCACAGATTTGTGGTTTGCAAAGCAATAGACATAAATATGTACTTATAAATGCACCTGCAACTTAAAGTGCAATACACTCAATATACAATCTTTCTATAAAACTTCTATGAATGAGTTAATTGCATAATTTGACCTTTGTAGACCACCAAAACTGGAGCATCTTTTTGAAATGGCAATGCTAATTTCAGCAGTGAATAGATACCTTCAATAATGCCACTCTACCACAATAATTTTAGAAAGAGATAGTTATGTAAGTTGTTTTCTTACAAACTGCTCTAAATCAACCTCTGAATTACATGAACACTCGTAATTTTTGTTCAGTGAAGGTTAAACAGAAAGCAAATTAGGGGTTTTAAAAGGACTTTGTTGAGCTGTAGCACAGAAATCATGACTTTAAATAAGAATAGATTAAATTAAATTTGAGGTGAATTTAAAATATCTTTGGTTCAACACATCTAAGAGACAAAATGATGGCATAATTATTATTAGAAAATAAATATGAAAGTATAACAGTGGTGTAAAACTAGAGGCACAGTTTCAACCAAAACTGTTTAGCCATTTAAATTTTATTTTTTTATGAGAAAATGAGAATTGGTCCATCTCAAAACTAATAACTGTGACTCCAATCAGCAAACACTTTAACAAGTTTCCCTCTGTTAGACATCACTTCACGGTGATTGGAATTACAGCCCAAGCCAGCAGGCTGTCTAATTTTGAAGCGAATGGAGAGGAGGTGAGTACTCAGTCAGGGGAGTAAATTGATTCATGACACAGGACATAAAAAAAACACAGCACCGCAGACGAAAACCAGGACAACACAATGCTTTGAATGTAGGCTCTACATTTTTACTGCTTAAAGGCGCAACAAGCTAAATGTCATTATTTTAGATAGAAAGAACTAGAGCTTGCAGCTGGAGATGAAGTAGTGAGAAATGTTTCTTGTCACACATCTATTTTTGGTTTACAGTGCTTAACAGCCCACCTAGTGGTGAAATTTCACTTATTGCTCCTTTAATTTAACATTTGAAAGTAGAAATTAGAGTGTATCCCAACGCACAGTGTAATAATTCTGTCTGATCCAACTCTTTTCATGCTGTAACTCCTGTCTGCAGTGGCGCTGATGTCGCCCTCTGCCTGCTCAGCTCAGCTCCTGCAGACCCGTCTGAGCAGCTACACCTGCAGCGGCTCCAATTAATGAAGTCGCTGCACCTGTGGAACCCATGCCTTCTGCTCTCCGCCTACATGGATGCTTTTTTCCCTCTGCTCCTCCTTTCCCTGCTCCTATTTTTCCTTTTTTTACTTTTTATCTCCAGGCCAAAATTCCAGAAAGGTTGGGCAAAACAATTGTTTATTAGTAACTCAAATAGGGTTTACCTATTTTAAAGACCAGCCGATGTCAGCTAATCAACAAAAAAATTGCTGTCACGGAAACGACAATTCACCAATTTAAAGTAAAGTTGGAGATAGGTGGATTTGGGAATGACACAACTTTCCCCATGATCCCAAACAGCGACAACCAGCTCAGCTACGCCAACAAACAGATCGCAGATGGAAATGAGATTACACCCACCTGCTGCCCACCCTGGAACACTCAGAAGATCAAGGAAGAACCCCACAACTAGACAAAGAGAACTGGCCGATGTTACAGAGAAATGTCCCTGCTGTCCCATGGAAAAGGAAACAATTAAGACGTGCTGCTATCAAGAATGAACCTGCTGGAAACGTTGGAACTGCACTCCAACACAGATTTGCTCCACTTCAACCTTGCATCCAGGTAAATAATTCTTCCCGGGACTAAACAGTCTTATCCTAAACTGTCAGAGAAAAAGCAAGCCACAGGTCTGTAAACGTTAATATTATGCAATGCAGCTGTAAAGGGAATTAAACACTTCTGTAACAACAAGAACACAGAAGTGATGAGTTATGAGTGTAACTTGATGTCTGACATCTCAGAGGACCTTCTAGAGATCATCAAAGCACAGCCGACTGTGGAAAAACTCACAATACACACTGAAGCCTTGGGTGTTGTTGCTAAAAGACAATCAGAAACATTGAGGGAGGATTACATACGTCTGCTAAACATGGTTGAAGATCTTAATGTCAATGTCAAATGCGCACCTCTCGTGCATATTTGTTTTGGAGATGACATTTTTTTCAAGACTTCTGATGCTGAACAAATTTCTGGAAAAAGCATGCACTACAAGATCTGTGGAATTTATTAACAATTTTATTATTTTCTGGGAGAAAAGACATCTCTAAAGGAAATGTGCCATCAATGAAGACCTGGTGCAAAACTCCTCCATTCCAGCATGTTTTTCTCTGAGAGCCATGCGTCATCAGCTGTGTCCCCAAACAAGGTACAAGTGTAACAAGTGGAGGAGTGGCAATTTTGTTTAGTGGTTCGCTGAAGTGCAAAAAGGTGTTTTTGGGAAAATTTGACTCTTTTAAATATGTGGCTCTCCAGGTACAAATTATATTCTTGAATGTTTACATGCCTCCATCCATCCATCCATCCATCCATTTTCCAAACCTCTTAATCCCTCATGGGGTCGCGGGGGTTGCTGGTGCCTATCTCCAGCGTTTACTGGGCAAGAGGCGGGGTTCACCCTGGACAGGTTGCCAGTCTGTCACAGGGCAACACAGAGAGACATGTTTACATGCCTCCTAAGTCCAAATCTTACTTTTTAAATTATTTTAATTACCTCCTATATGTGATATGTGTCAATTACGACTGTTTAATTACTGTGAGAGATTTCAACATTCCTCTTGTTGGCTGAATTAAATGGGACTCTATCTTCTGAACTATTACACACAGTCCAATTTAATTGGTGGCAAATCTATTTTCTCTTTTTTCTGCTGTAATGGTCAAACTCATTTAATAGGATTTTTATTTTCCCCTGTTAACACTGATAAATTAGTCCTTCAACTTTTGCTGCATGCAGGCTTATGCTGTTGTTGTTGTTGTTGTTGTTGTTTTACCTATATAGTGATTTTCCTCACCAGCTGCCCCTCTGATGTACTCCTCCTTCATCCTATTGATTCTCCTCATTCCATAAGAGAATCTCAAAGTCTTCATTTCTACCTCCAGCTCTTTCCTCGGCACCACTGTCTTTAAGCCATGCAACATCTGGTTCCCTATTATTTTTTTAAGTCTTATCTCATGGATCTCTGTATAGACTAATTCTAAGAGTTTTAAAGATTGCAGCATTTGCATTTAGGATATATAGCACCTTTTTACTAATCCACCCCAGAATTTCCGTAATAAACGTGGAAAAAAGTTAGCCGCTGTTCCTTATTTTAATTTACAAAAGATGGGGACCCTAGTGTGAAGACATCTGCCGTTTTCCCATTAGGATAATTACTTTTCCTTCAATCCCAAGGACACAAAAACTGCAATGATATCCTGGGTGAGGAAGGTCTTTATTGTATGTTTTCAGTTCCTCTTAGTCTCTCTTGAGTAGAGAGTGTTTTGCCCACTAATAGTAGGTCCACAGAGGGAGAGATACTATTGTCACAATTTAGCCCCTCGATATGTTTCAGTCCTACATGTGCTGTTGATTTACAATTGCTTACAACCCAGTCACCTGACTAATTTTTCCCAGCAAAAAAAGAACATGGCCGTCATTTCCCATTCTTCATTTTAGATTTTCTAGCAATATGCATGATATATTTATAATTGTTTTTCAGGGAATGAAGACAATCTTTCATCTATTAGTTTTGCTGAAGATTTCACTGTCACTTGTTCTACTGTTGTGTGGGCTAGAGCTATGGAAGCTGCTGTGGCCATAGCAGGGCTGTGTTTGGTCTATGATCATTTGCTGGTATTTACAGAGGGAAATGCAACATTTTGAGATATAATTCTATACATTTTAGTGATGTGTCTGTGCAAATTCTTAGTTATCCAGGTCATCGCAACAGCTAACAGGCTTAAATCAGAGTCAACCAGACTTTCATTCAGTTCTTTCTGAAAACGTTTCAACACCTTTTCAGGAGTCTTTTGTCAGTTCTGGTGTCTCGCACTTGAGCAACCCGTAGCAGGAGCGCTGCTGTTTTTAAGGACATGGAGGCCCATCTTCCGAGGCACATTCTCAGTCAGAAGCAAATCAATGACCCAATTGCCACTGTCCTGGGTGGTTAGAAGTTATTGCTTGGTGCGAATGGAGTATTTGGTCACCGGGATCATGACGAAACTGCTGATGTAGTCAGAGAAGTGTTGGAGGACTGAGTTGTAAACACTGGGGAGTTGGAAGCACAATCCTACCCCTCTGTTTAATGATGGCTTTTCTCTTTTGACCAAGATGGCTTCTTTCAAGGCAAGGCAAATTTATTTATATAGCACATTTCAGTAGAGAGACAATGCAAAGTGCTTTACATGATTAAAATACAGGAAAAAAAACTGAATAAAAGCAAGTTGGAATAAAATGTAGAAACAAAATAGAACATGGGAAAATAGAAACTAAAATCAAAGATTAAAAACAGCTGTTAACAGCCCATCCTCTTATCCAGGGGGTTAACATTTTCAGGGGGTAAAAAGTATATATTTTTTCATGGTCTAAACTTTGTCAGTCTTGGTCAGTGAAGCCGCCTCTTCAGCAGTTGTTCACGTGACTTTTTCCCCCAAAGCAAGCGATTTATTGTCCTCCAAACATCCATCCATTCACCTAACTTCTTATTTTTGAGGGTCTCCATTGGTCATCTGTTACAGAAGGATGTCCACCCTGGACAGGTCTCCAGTCTATCACAGTGTCATTAAGACAAACAACCATGCACATACACACTAATATCTAATGGCAACAGAGTTCAATTAATCCAACATGTGTAATTTGGACTGTGGGAAGCCTGAATATCCTGGCAGAACTTGTAATACGGCTCAAGACCTTCTCTGCAGCCCATTTCCAGCATCATTGAAGGTTGTCCTTCACCTCTATTGGAAAGCAAAGCACTCTGGATCTTTGCTCATGGGGAAAATTCAGAAACATTACCAAAGAGGGAAGATTTTTTCCTGCTGACAGAAATTACTTCGCTGTTGTTGAAAAGTCAACATCTGTTGTTTAGACCTTCAGAAAACAGCTTGTATTCTCAGTTTATATGTGAAATTAACTTGAAGCTTAATGAGATAAACAAATAAATGCCAAGATTTTTATTCAATGTATGCCTTGTATCTTCTTCTGATGTGGTGCTGCTTTTGGTTAATGACTGGAGTGAAATATTAGATGAATTTATTACTA
Source organism: Fundulus heteroclitus (assembly GCF_011125445.2). NCBI lineage: Eukaryota > Metazoa > Chordata > Actinopteri > Cyprinodontiformes > Fundulidae > Fundulus > Fundulus heteroclitus. Next base: position 29,766,187 of record NC_046382.1, on the reverse strand, counting down.
CTTTGACATTTAACTATAACTGCCCTCAATTTTATTTGAAATAGATTTTGAGCTTTTTGATTAACAGTTTCCACCTGTCGTGAAAAACGCCTAAATCTGACTATAGGCATGATATTGTTGTACACAGACTGCGTACTGCATGTTTACACACTTCAATAATCATTTACCTTGGCCTAGATTTCAATTGTTTTGAGGACCTGTCAAAGTAGGGCTAATCTAATCATGTGCTCTACGTCCATTCACCTTCTGTGTGATAAAACAGACACGCAGTATAACCTAATCTTTGCTCTGCAGAGTTTGCTATAAGTCTGTGTGCTCCGAAATTCGCAGCTGGCAATATAACTTTATAATGGTAGCTGATAAAACTGCTCGCTGCTCTGTGAAATGAAAGCCCTTCAAGTGATAAGACATGTAACATGGGCTATTGCGTCCGCAGTTTCCTGTTCAATTTGATGTTTGTGTATCTGTGGAAACACACCTGACACATTCTTCAAAACCCATTTCATCTTTCTCAGGTTTTGGCCAACCCTGCTGGACTGGATGTGACAGGGTGGGATGTTTCATCAGAATCGCAGAAAGAAGTCACGCCAGTCTGTATTTTCTTTTCTTCTCCTCACACAAAACACTTTAGAAGACCGGTGTGTGTTTCCACTAGAGGAGAGAAATCTTTTTCAGCTCGTACAGGTCATGTAACTTTGTCCATTTCCTCGCTTTCCGAGGCGCTACATTTATCTTTGTCGCAGATGTCACTCTGCAGGACAGGTCAGGGTGAAACTAAGAAGTGCAAAAATTATATGCTGCTCGTGGAGTGGAGACTTAACCAGGCAGTAGGTCAAAGCAGATTCTTGTAATAACTAGAAATACTACTCAGAAAACCTACTAAACTGATCAGAGAGAAGGAAATAACACAAATGAGGATCTGATATAAAGCAATACAAACTTTGAAGAATATGTATACGTGTGTGTGTCATTTTCTTAGGAACACCAATTCTACACCGAACACAAAACGTCAATTTAAACATCTAGATTTAGAAATTGAGCAGGGGTACCGTTGAATGAATTATGTCTATATATGGATTATTTGTAAATTTCACTATTGTAACTTTCATATTTATTATGACAACATCCTGTCTTCGCTCTGGTTAAGCTTTCATCTGTGAGGCAGATGCATTTTGGCCTGGTCATACAAATAAATGGAACCATTTTTAAATTAGTTTCTGAGCCTGGTCTTCAGAGAATGATTATAACTAATCAGTGTGTTCTCGTATCTGCAGCTCTGTAATGTCATTTTGACCTTATTCAAAAATCAAGATTTGCTTTTTTATATCATATATTATACTTGTGAATCAAAACATGGCAAATTATGTTAGAGTCCATGACAACAAATTAAAATCTTCTGTGGTTTTGGCAGGTATAATACGATCTGTTGAGCACTGATGAGGCTGTGTGAATGTTTAGAGTGGATACCAAAGGACCTATTAAGGGGCAGTTAGCTTTGTTTCCTTTGTTCAAAAACAGTCAGATTAGAAAACAGTTTGTCTTTCTACGTATTTCATATTCTCCAATTAGAGCACACCATCAAGCAAACAGCCTTCTCCCCACAGCTGATACATCAGCCAGACAATTTAAAGGATGCATGGCTGAGTGCTTCACTCAGGCAGAGTATGGCTACTGAAAAGTGGACCCTTTATGTCCGAGGCCCCTCAAAATCAGATGGAAGTTTCCACTTAATTCCGGAGGATGAGAGAATCAGAGTGGCTGAAGTTCATTTATGAGGAGGCATCACACAATTATTATAAACACAAATTGAACCGCAGTGAAGTTAAAGGTTGGCTATTGGATATTCGCTCTCGGTGGTGGCGGCCTCCTGTTTGAGCCGATGCAGGGAGGATGATCTGCCGCTCTCTGTCTGCTCACTCACCTCTGAAGCTGTGGAGCCAGGTGGAGAGGTAGATCTACGAGCAGATCAAAATAATCTCCCTGAACAAAGTCCAGTGAACATCACAGTGGCAGACATCCAACCAAGACTCTCAGGTATGAAGGAACCGGACAGCACCACGCCTACTAGCTGAAGAAGCTGACTTCACTCCATGGCTGACAAAGAGCAGAACAGTCCTGATTGTGAAAGACCCCCAGAAGGGGACGGCCCATACCAACTATCGGCCAATGACCTGTCTTTCCACAACATTTAAGCTCCTGTCAGGCATCAGAGCAGCTAAGATAAGTGACCAGCTGCTGGTTGATAAAACAGTCGCCCTAGACTGCAAAAGCAGAAAAAAAAAACGTTTGTGTTTCGATGAAGAACAATGTCAGAGCTAAGATCATGTTGGACTTCCAGGTACAAACAGGCAAACTGGTAATGGCCAACCAACTGGACATTGTGATCATTGATAAGCAGCAGAGAACAGCCGTTGTGATTGATGTGGCCGTCCCAAGCGATGGAAACATCAGGAAAAAAGAGCACAATAAGCTGGAGACGTACCAAGGGCTCAGGAAAGAACTAAAAAGAGCCTGGAAGGTGAAGACAACAGTAGTGCCCGTGGTTATCGGAGTATATGCCCCATCTAAGACACTTGCGATCCAGCTGCTTTAGTATTTACTGACATGAGTAAACACAGAGCCCAATAGGATTTAAATCCAAAAACATGCCTATGCAACCAATTGCTGTGAGCTTAAGATCATGTTCCTAAACTGGGGAACTTTTTTTTCATACAGACACTCACTGAAAGAACTCTGGCTTTTTAGAGTGAGAGTAATATGGGAGATCATAAATAGCTTTGTGGGGGAAATCCTGTTTGCTTTTCTGTATTTATCTTTTTACCAAAGGCTGGATATTGATTATTCGATCTCTGAGATGGAGAGGGGGTTTAAAAACACATTTTATTGTTTGTTTTTTCTCTCCTATTTGGAGCTGAACATTTATGCTTTCTTCCTTTTCAAATTATTCTAAACTATCGATTTGGCCACTTCTAGTTTTCTTCCCCATGAGGAATCTCTTGATTTTGAAACTTAGAAACATCTTATATATTTATTATACGTATGCTTGCTAGAATTGGTAATCGCATAATTTAGTGTTTTATAAAAAAGTTGCATTGTGTTGCATTTTTGTGAGCTAGTAAATTGATAGTTAGAAAATAAATTACTCTATTTCAATAAAACAATGTCCAAATATATATGAAATATATTAGAAACTGGCCATCAAATTCACAGTCTGCACTGTAAACCAATGGCAATACCTTAGTATATTATTGCAATAAGATTTAGTATACAGCTCAACAAAAAAAAAAAACACACTATTGGTTCAGATATTTTTGTTTACATATGTAGAAAGAATTGTTCAACTCACTGTAAAAGCTGTATACTATAGTTTAATGCAGCTTTTCTCCTCATTGAAAACCTGTTGTATGTGTATAAGTTAACCTGATGGGAGAGCATTTTCTTCACTTTAGCTCAGGTTACATGCCAGAGCCATCAGCAACAAGTAATAGGCGAGCAGTCATTCAGTGAAAAACAACTATTATTTGTGTCGAGGCCAGGAGAGTGGAGAGAGAGGGATGGAAAAAAAAAATACAGAAAAATATGATAGAGTGAAAGGAGATGTTTCAGTGGGCTTCAATGGTCCTTTTTGGGGCCTGGAGAACAATGTCTTTATATCTACTCAGACAAACAGCATCTCTTCACTACGGATACATCCATTAGCAGATTCAAACGCACGCGCGTGCACACACACACACGTAGAGTTACTGTTCCAGGAAAAGTAGCTTCAAGGATTCTCTGCTAATAACCTGCAGAGCTAAGTGAGGAAGGAAGCAAACCCCCAAAGGACGCTGCCTCATTTTATTGATACACACACACACACACACACACACACACACACACACACACACACACAATGAGAATCAGTCCCTGCTGTTGAGATTTAATCAAAATCTTTTTTCTGCTGAAGCAGTCCAGTCAAAGGTGTGCAAAGGGATTTTCATCAATGCCCCTGCACAATCATTTGTTGATACACATTTAAACTCCCACCAATAAACCAAATCCCTTCTCTAAATAAACAGCAGCGATAACATCCTGGCAATAACCTGTTCACATTGATGGAAATTCAAGTCATACCTCTTTGTATTGAAACTGATAACAAAATATTTTAGTTTTTAACATGAACTGTATGTTTTTTTTAATATATATATTTTTACATAGGATACCACAGAAACTTTAGGCAAAATGTAAAGTGGTGATGAGTGTATGCTCCAGCTCTCCTGTGTATTAAGGCTGCTTCGGTCCTTTTCAGCTCTTCTGACAGTATTTTATTTTTCCTGCTCTCTACTTCAGTCAGTTTAACCCCAGCCTGATTTTTTTGTTGAGAGGGGCCAGACCATATGGCGCCAGGCACTAAATTATATTTCACCTCTGAAAACAGCTCTGCAAAAGTTGCTGTAAAGCTACATGATGGATTTATGAAGATCTGATTCAATCTGGAGGGCTCTAATTATTGAACAAAAGCCATTTTATGTGGTATATATGTAGACTTTAATTTGTTTTACTCTTATGTAGTATAACATATGTCATGCTTCCCTGCAGTGGCTTTTTTTAAGTATGGGTGGTTGCCCAGGGCGGCATCAGAAAGCAGCTGAAGGGAGTTGAGGCCACAGAAAAGAACGAAAAAAAATATTTATCTTGTCAGTTGCACTGTGGGCAAGTTTTCTATCACTTTCATGTCTGTGCAGTCAGTGTGAGTTGGAACTACCTGCTTATGGCTGAGAATAGCGAGACTCTGTTACATGCTTCAGTCAGGTCTTCACTGCTTTGTATCCTTGCCCAGAATCTTTGTGACTTTCTTAATTTAGATTGGTTGAGGGGTGGCAGGAGTTGGCGTTTTCTCAGTGCTCTATTTATGCAGGAACTGCCACTGGTCCACTGTCACACTTTGTGAAACATGTTAAAGGTGCATAGCCATGTTATTTAAGATAAGATAAGATAAGATAGGCTTTATTGATCTCACATTGGAGAAATTCACTTGCCACATCAGCTCATAGAGAAGGTGCAGAAGAAGGAAAGGTGCATCAGTTATATACAGTGAATCTTCATATATACATATATATTTGACTTTCTTTTTTTATATATACGTCAGTAGCTCACTCTGGTACTTTTTTGTGGTATTTTTACGCTTTGTTTTTGCTCAGTATGTTTGTAAATAAAGCATGTCATGTTTATTTTAATAACAATGGAAGTATGTCACTGTGCATGTGCACCAACGGTAAAACAAGGAAGCGGCTAATGGCTATTAGCATCTCCCAGTGAAACATTCAAGAATGGTCCAAGATCCAGTGAAGAAAAACGCAAAAAAGATATATGATTCAAAGAGGGGAAAGACTGGAATGTCACTGAAAATACAATATGAGCATTGGTGTTCACTGTAGCAGACGCTAAACCTGAAATGAGGCTCTTAAAGTTGTTGTACATCTGTGTATTTAAACAGTTGGACTTCGATCATGCCAAGCTGCCGCTTTAATGTGAGGCATTGTAGAGAGTCATTCTCACATTCTCAGCAAACCGGTGTTATGATAATTCTATTATAATTCTATTAGTAGATGGTTCCATGTCTATTTATATCTGAGGCTTGGTGTATATAGCATTATTTTATCATGATCAAACGGTTTTTGGTATCTTTTCTAATAAGCATTAATTGTGGCTATATACCTTTAACACGTAAAAATCAACTTACACCACCCTCCTAAAGTATTATTACTTTATCTTAAGTCAATCAAGAGTTTGCCTCACAACCTTTGCATTGAAAAAGCTCTTCTGATGAAGAGCCAATGTTTTCAACTGTTTTGTTTTTCTAAACTTTTTTTTTTTTAATTTGTCTTCAGATTCTCTGCAAGAATGTCCCGTTACGTTTCTCCATTCACCATTCCTTCATTGATATGAAATCTATCAGTACCATGTTCTGTAAAGCACCATGATATTCCTGCCTGCAACCTTCGTGTTTGGGACCATTCCTCCTCCAAATATGGTGTGTACAATGTCATTCAGAGAGTTCAGCTTTGCCCCTACCTGACCTGATTATAATATTAAAGTATTTCACTGGCTTGTCCAAATATTCTGCAGCAAACTTTTAGATGGAAAGCCTGTAGCTACATTCTTTGAATTTATCTCAAAAGGTTTTGCCTACAAGTTGCATACCAGGCTACTTCAAAGTTATGTACACAATAAGTGGAATTTTCTGTCAGGCTAGTTGAGCTCGTGCTAAAGTTAGTTTGACTTGTTATTGTGGCTGAGACCAAGAACTTTTAGATAAAAAATGTTGTGAAGCTATACTGTTGAGCATTAAAATGGTGAAGGTTCACCTCCATGGAAACTAATTTAAACTTGTGACAGTATTTTATTTTTCCTGCTCTCTACTTCAGTCAGTTTGTATTACTCGTTAGTAAAATAGGTTCTACTTTTGCTGTAACTGTGGTCCTGGTGGAACTCCTTATCAAAAATCCTTGGTTCATTATATTTTATACTTTTAATTATTTTATATTTCACACTTACATTTATAATGGTTCTCTTTTGTCTTCTGTTTTTACCCAGAGCCTTGCAATTAAATTTTCTTCAGATGTACATTGTGCACTTGAAAGACATTAAAGTCTGTCTAAGTTTCTAAGTTTTAACCTTCAGCTAAAAAAATCTGTTCCTTTTTTATTATTGAATTTTATAGAAAACCCCTTAGTGTTTATATTGATAATTTGTTTCACCTTACAAAGAATGGCTTTTTAGTAGCAGAAAATGGTTTGGATTTAATCTTATATTAAAGCACTAATACATCCATAACGAAACTGAGACAGGCTCTTGGCTTATTTCAGATCTAGCAGCAGTTAGCAGCTTCTGCAGTTGTTCTGATCAGCATTGCTACTCTGATATCCACAGACATGTATCAGCACTTTCCTCCAAACAGTTTTTTCACCAGAATAGCCGATTTCATATTTGTGAACCATACAGTGATTATGCAAGACTGACTTTTCTACACATATAAGACCATGGTTTATCTTTGAGGCTTTAACTACATTATAATAATGTGCCTGTCAAAATTTTATTCCAAGGACCACCACTCACTCTAATAGTCCTACAACCATATTTTATAACTATATTGTGTCATCCTAAATAGAATAAGTAAGTTGTTTTTGACTCAGGTACGGTAGAAAAATAATTAGTCATTGCTAGTGAGAATGGTTAATGATTTATCACAATATGTGGATATTTCGTACTAACAGAGGACAGATAAAAAGAAAAAGAAATGCTGTAAAATAAATAATTGTCTTACCCGATGAACTTTATGCTCACAAATAAGAGTTTGGCACGTTGGCACAGCTGTTTACACCCTGCTCAAGCTATCTGAATCCATCGATTCAAGCTTATTTCCATTTGGATGAAGCGAGATCTGTTCTCCTTACCTGTTTACTTACGTAAAGCTTACCTGTATTTCCTACATAGATGATCTTTGTAGCAAAAGTGCTCACTTAATCCTCTTTCTGTCTTGCAAATTATTTTTTTGATATGTCCAATAGTTACAGATTTATGAGTTCAGAAATGTGAAATTTGCTCTCACTCACCTTTAAAGTTGGGTGACGATGCTCATTAAGCTGCTTCAACACTGTGTTTATTGAAAGTTTTCTTGGTGTTATGGAGTAACTGTGGGATAACATGTTTTTTTGTTAACTGGCAATGACTTCCAGTACCAATTGTTGTCAATGCCAGCTAGTTACATTTGCTGCTGAATGGGAGGAGACCGCTTAGCTACCCATGTCAATGTGATGTTGTTCTTGTAGCAATAAAATCTATGTTGACTGATTGCATGTACACTCACACGCAAGCATAGGTGTAACTTTCTGAAGGATTGGTGTGGACATGTCCCCACCAACTTTGGCCTGACAGGGACGGTCCCCACCAATATTTTGGATACCTTTTTTGCCTTTCCACATATCTATATTTGGTGACAGCAGTTGTGCACTGTGTTCAAAGCGTTTTTTAGCAAGTGGACAAATATTTTTCCCCCCCTTTTTAAATCATAGATTGCAAGTACCAGCTGCTCCTGACTACTTGGTGTAATCTGATCAGATTTGTCATTTTGGGATCTCATATGATAGGCGGTGGCTGTCCACTGCGTACGTAGCTACGTAACCAGATGAGTCTCAACGCAGTAGTTTTCAAATTTCACCAGTGTTGGTAGCTTTCTTAAAAGGTTTTGAAGCTATTTTTATTTTCATTTTCAAAGTTAGGAGACACAGGGTTGGTAAAAGGATGCTAAAGAAAAAGTCTCTAGACATCCAGAACTTTTTCACCAAGCAGTAACATCATGTAAGTCTATTAGGAAAGTTAGAATGACAATGTCTGCTCTAGGTTTGACAAAACATGACATAGCAGCATTTAATATAGGCTAATATTCTCCTTACAATGCAAAAAACATTCAACTTGGCTTTCTTGTATCCAAGCTGTGGGTCTGAGCAGCTTACTGAACGGCGAGGAGAAGAAATGAGCCAGAGACAGTTAGCAGCTTGAGGGTTATCCAGGAAACAGTGCAGGGTCATACACAGAAGAGCAGAGGCAGCTGGAGGTACCAGAGGGGGAATCCAAGGGTCTTTGTCCAGAAACGGATTTTGTGGCTCAAAGATTTTGATGCACAAACATGCAGACACAGGTAACAAGGGTCTAGGCAGAGAGGCTTGGTCAGAATACTTGCAACATTTGATGTCCAGAATCAGATAGCCAAACGAGAGAGTCGAACAGGGGCGAGGCAAACCAGCAGGAATCCACAGAGCAATCTGAGTCACACACAGGAAGGCAGTCAAGGAACATTGAGAATCTGACGTTTACACACTGGGAGGGCCAGGAGCTCCTCTCAGGTGCAGTAGCTGTCAATATTTAAAGCTGCCACAGGTATAAAGGCTCAAAACTAATTGTTAGCTCAGCGCAGGGAGCAGGGAGTGACGGCATGCACAGAGCAGCAGAGCAACCAAAACAAACAGCCTACGGCTGTAACATTACGATAAGGTGACCCTCAGATAATTGAGTAAAAAATCAGTAAATTAATGATTTTAAAATGTGACTTTCAATTCTTAGACCTAGGCCGTCAACGATATGTGGGACAAAATCTAAATCTCAGGTGATGGGAGAAGTGAATTATGTTGTCCAGAGATGTTGATTTTGCTGCTGGTAGAGGTGGGTGAAGGGTTGTCACTGATACAGCTGCGTACTAAGGAGAAAGTGTGTGCATTCAAATTATGTAAAAAGTTTATCGTTTGAATTGGGTCAAATTGGCTGACAGCAAAAGGAAGATATACTGTATGTAAAGGAGGGGCAGTCTTCCTGGTTGAAATTGTGTATATACTAATTATGACACAAAAAAGTAAAAATATGTAAGCCATATTTAAGACATGTCATAACTTTGTCTGGCATGTGTATTTCAGCAGGGCACAGGATTGCTGCTGCAGTCCTTGTGCCTTGGCTCACTCCTGTTTATGTTCCCTCCCAAGTTATCCACTCCCATCTGACTCCTGATCTGGACCATCCTTGGTACTACCCTCCAGTGTTGTAGTACTCGAGTCCGAGACTCGAACTCGAGTCCGAGTCATTAGCTAAATTTAGAGACTCGTGACTTGACTTGGACTTGAGAACTGATGACTCGAACTTGGACTCGGACTCCTACATTCAGATCATTCTGACTCGGAAATTGAGAAAAAAACTAAAAAAAATTTTTTATATATATCATTAGGCTATAATTTTAATATGTCATTAGAATATTATTTGGTGTATGATTTTAATATCTAAATGTCGTACCGCGCACGTGACGTCACCATCTCATGAGCAACGCCCCTTGCCGCTAAGGAAGGGCAAACGGTGTGAGAGCGCACGTAGCAACCAGCCATTACACATGCAACAGATACAACGATGTGACCGACTTTACAGCTGTTAAACTATCACAAGAGGATGTCCAGGCGCCCATTTTACTGGTAGATTTATGGAACAACATACCAACGTTCAGCTCAAATGATGGCTTAAGTGACGAGGTCTTAGAAAGACTGGAAAACGGGCCGAGTTGATAGAAAGGTAAGTCGTTGTTTTTCTCCTGCTCGGCGTTCATGGCGTCATCTGCCGTTTTTTTCTGTTTGTAGTCACCGTCCAGGAATCGGTATAAATTGTCCGGCCCGCCGAACAATTTAGTCCGGTCTGGTGGCCAAATGCATTATCATTATCCAACGTCTGTATCTCCTCGCTGCATCGACCGGTCTGCACCAGATTTTTTTGTGAGTCATGGGCCGGAGCCACGGCGGTGCGCGAACCCCGCCAGCCGGCCGGCACTGGCCAATAGGCCGGAGCGCGCTTGGTTGCGAGGGTCGATCGACGCCGCTTGCGGCTTTAACATCCTTCATATGTGGCCTATCAGCGTACCTCGAGTCGCTGTTGCACGTTCCATAACAACAATGTTTAAAAACCATAGTTAGGAGACGTCTTAGACTTGGAAAAAGCAGTCGTTTTACCGAGTAAAACCAAGGGTAACTACAGCGAAAGAGTGGAGGAAAACGCATATTTGCCCTGTACGTGATATGACGTCACGTTCTAAAAATAGCTCGCTCGCGGAACGCCATTATTAGTGCAATGGAATGTTACTGCTTCATGTCATACATCACACGTCACGGCATGTTCCTACAACGAACTTGGATCAATAAGTGACTCGACTTGGACTTGACTCGGATGAGTAGTAGACTTGACTCGAACTCGACTCAGATTTTTTTTTAGTGACTTGGACTTGACTCGGACTTGAACACTGGAGACTCGAACCTGGACTCGGACTCGAGGCATAGTGACTTGACTACAACACTGCTACCCTCCAATGAAGAACTCAAGCCTTGGTTCTTGTCCTGAGTCCCAAGAGCCTTCCTGTTGGCCTCTGTTCAAGAAATACTGAAGTTGCGCTTGGCATACCACCAGACCTCCTTCTACTTGTCCACCCTCCAATATGCTCCACCATCGGCAAGCCACCAGAGGCCATCTGTCAGTGTGTCAACCACAACTCTCTGTGTGCCATTTTTACCAGCCCCTTGGATTCCATTACTCATCCTGTCTGTAAGTCAGCCTCTTCCTGAACCTCTTCTTGTGTTTTACAGAGCTGTTGCTGCCAAAATAACCTTTAATCCTTTATATTTTTATAATAATTAATGTTGTCTCAAAGAAACAGTTAAATAGCAGAAGTTCTCAATTAATTAAAAACAAATTTGTGCATCCTGAGTGTCTGAAGAGATTATGTGAAGGATTTGATCTTCCTCTTTCTTTGACAGGAGCTCTATGAAATCTTTGAAGATCAGGTACAACCCGCCCACTTATTGCTCACACAGTTTTTTTTTTTTCTGTCCACACAATTTAGCGCTCCCTATTTAAAATCTTTGAAGATCAGGCCCTAGGAAGGCTGTCAAAGCAACTGGATAGAAAAGTGGAATTAGAAATGAAAGTGAATGTTGTGGACTGACGTTTCAAAAACTGAATGAAGGAAATTAAATTTACAAGCAGAAAAGTAAAATAAGAACAATCGATAACATATAAACAGCAGAAGATAAGTTCCACTGCACTTCAGAGAAGCACTGAATGGTTGATTTGATAAACAGGAATATTTAGAGATGATTAATGAAGAGCTTATGCAGAACCTTTGTTTAGTGCAGTTCTAATCAAACATATACAGACGAAGTCAGAAAATGTTCAATCATAGTTAGATATCAGGGGGCCATTATGAGCCATTATCGCTGCAGTAAATCCACTTTCTGCTGAAAGCGTTGGACAGCGCATACATTCCATCAGTCAAAAATAAGCATGGTGATGAGGATATAATTTTCAGGGTGGTAATTCCCCTGGCCATAAAACAAAAAGTTGTAAAACCTTTCTTCAGGAAAGGCATAAAATCAGCCACCAAGCCATTAAACAGTCCAGATCTGAATCTTACTGAAAATTTATGGAGGAATTAAAGCCAGCCAGTGACAAGATTCATCCAGAGGGACCTACCTCTCAGCCTATTTAGGAGTTGGAGGCACATAAATAAATGGCAAAACAATTTGTGTGTAAAGTCCAGGCATGAAAGATTTTAAGATTTTAGATGCTGGTAAATCTATTCATTTTGATATTTCTAAAAAAAAAAAATTTGCTCTAGCTATATAATATGAATACATGTATTATTTTAGATACAGTTAACAATGCTAAATGAGCATAAATGGAAAGCAGTGATTTCATAGTATGTCCTGGAGTTTAAAGTGCTGGATTTTTGTTTTCCTCCTCATACTGTGAGGGTAATTACACAAACCCTGTTTTCTCCAAGCCCATGACATTCGCCCCTCGCACTGATGACTTCCTCTGGAAAGACTTCCTTGTCTGTGTGTAACAGAGAAAAGAAAACAACAATAAATCTACTGGCTGTTTCAACCTCAGTCTCACATAGTCCATCTACTCTGTTATTAGTGTAATTGCGCACATTTATACTTCCATTTATCTTTGTAGTACCATAATGTCACATTAACTACTTTGGAAAAATCAGATCCTTAGATTGATTACATTGATTCAACTGGGGGAAAAAAATACCTAAACTCTGAATTAATTGTTTTCAACAAAATAACTGTTGTTACGATTATTGGTACTCTTGCTGCCAATACATTGTCTCAACTTTGTTGCATAGATGTCTGAAGATGATGATTTTATTTACACACCACCCGAAAATAAAGTGCAGATTAGTAGGAAAAAATGTCGGGGAAAAATACTTTTTACAGCTCTTTGTAAATGTTTGTCTTAGTGCTGCACAGCAATGTTACCATCTCTGTTACCAGGCCAGACTGCCTAAGCAGGGCCAGAAGTTCTTCTTATAAACCCTAAGCTCCGCCCCACAATCAGGTTAGCCAACAATTAATAGTTTATTTTACTACATAGAAAAACCCAAACACTGATATCACAAGAAAACAATCAATTGTTTCCTGCTTTCATTCTAAAGTTAAAAACAAATTTACAGTTAAACTTGCTGGCAGAAGAACACTAACTTCCTTTATTGGAAAAACAGAAGCATTACCCCCTCTTCTACTCAAGCTGCCACAGGCGGACAGGACCACTCTATACGGGTGAGTGCAAACTTGTGTGTATGCTTATAGGTGAACGCATGAGTACCGATTTCTTTGGGCATCGCCAAGTGTGCACCTTTGGTCTCGCCATGTCTTACAAGAGGGACAGGTGAGTGTGTAAAACAATCTGGCTGTAACTGTCATATACGGAGAGGGACACATAGTTAGATCAACACACACACACACACACACACACACACACACAGAAACGCACGTGCATTGCTCTGTGTGTTTTTGTGTGTGTAAGTATGTGTGTGCGTTCTTTTCAGCAGGAGGGACAGCATTGCTCCGTAACAATAGAGAAAATATTTGACCATTTATCATTTCCCAATCTCCCCAGACTGTCCAGAAACCTGTTCTCTCATGCTCTCTTTTCTACAGTTCACCACCCAGATCTACAGGATTTAGGGCCTGAAGACCTAAAATGGCCATGGAAAAAAAGTTGATTTTGTGTCCAGTGAAGCATATCCGTTGATTTGTCCATATGTTTATAATAATTATCCAATCGATACACCATATGACAACCCATTTTTAGTTAACCGGATTTTTATATGTGATGTGCTGGTGTTTGAGAGAGTTCATGAAACCATGCACTGGGCTAGGGTTCCCAGGGTCTTTCTACTGTACGAAAAGCAGGTCCGCTGCATCACAGATCCTAAATTCTCGGGGTATTTGTGCGTTCATAAACACACGAGAATCCATCTCATTTGTGTCTGAACCTAAAGCGGTTCGGGCCAATCACCTTGCAGTATTAGGTGGTGGAACATACCAGTGTGACGAAAGCAAGAGCGCATGAGCACCCAGCCAAACCTAAATAAACATGGCGGCGCAGGAGGACGCACATGTAGCTGCTGCTATCACATCTGTTTTGTCAGAATCCACGATTTCATAGTTGAAAGAAGAGCAGCGAGAATTGCCTTGACAAGCTTTCTTTTTTGTGGACGCATGCTGCTTATGTTTTCATTTTATACTGTGATTGGCTAAAACCAACCTTTGGTAGGCGGGCACTAGGTGTCGCTTCACCCAATCAGCTCAGAGAGTTCTGCCTCCTTTCCCCAAATGGTTCAATAGGAGCAGTCCCAGACTGATAATGTGCAGAATGGAGAGTGCCACACAGTAGCAATATGGCTGACCAGGTTAATGTTTCAGTGAGTTTGTTTCACATAAGTTCCACCTGAAGTCTTTTTTCATTTGTTTACGTATTTATTTATTGCTAAAAATCCAACTGAGGCTCATCTGAGCAAAGCATACCGTTTTTGTTAAATGCTTGTAGCTGGCTAAACTCCACACATTCGCATATGTGACGGTAAGACAGAAAATACTTTTTTTCCTTACACCTTACCCGTGCAAAAAAAAGCATACTCTTTATTGAAGTGTACCTCCAAAACTTATTTCCACATCTATTTTACATTGTGAATTTAATTCTTAAAATGTCTTTGCAGTAGAAGACATAGAATTGAACAGCATTTTAGGTGTGTAGCATTCTTAGTACAAATAGTTTTCCAATGATATTGTGTCTTTGTAGTCTCTTGTGCTGACCTTCAGCCGTAGCTTTGTAGTCGTAGCTTCTGCTGACCTTCACCAACCAATTTGCTGGAAGAAATACATCTGTAATACATCTGTACACCTTATTTCTGACAGTCCAAATATTTATCACATACAAGCAGACTCTCTCTTCTTCTTCTTCTGTCTTCATACCAGCATGTCCTTTTCTGGCCACAAGCACAGGCATTTTTGAGTGTCAGTTTGCGCCTGACTTTCAAAAGTACTAAACATACAGTAGATGCAGAAAACTGCAGCCACTATCAGTTTCAGCTTTGATAAATCGGTTCGTGGGTGGTAATTATTTACATTTACATATCCCCCTCCCATAATTTTTTGCAATTTGGTCATTAGCAAGTGATTTGCATAGTCTTGAAGGCACACACAAAAATGTTTGTACCCGCTGTTACACCCAAATTGCTTTGCTCCTGGTATGAAGATCCGATTTGTACAAGCTGATTAGTTTGCTCATGTTTTAATACATGCAAACCTTATGAAGATCAGACCCTTATAGGTAGAGTCAGCGACTTTTTATAAGTAAGTAATGCACAGGACAAAAGTAATGCACAAGTCTACCTGCTCTTCTGCTCCTCAGGGATATAGCATGAAAAAATCTCCCAAATCCACTATTGTCTTATTTCTTTCTATTGAGGCCTTCCTCTTCTTCTCCTAAACTGTATGCGGTTTGCTTCTTGCGACTCTCAGCCATGTTCAAAGTATACGGTGATAGCACCAGAACTAAAATGAACGGCTAACCGCTAAGCTAGCCACTAAGCTAACGGATACATAAACGCTGGAAGTGTGCATGCACAGCGGGCAAAGCAGAAATTTACAATGAATGAGCAAGTACATTGGCTTTATGTGAGCCCATCAGAATGATTGGATGGTGGGACAACCAATAGATAAGGCGATTCCCCCAGAACCCAGGCGACAGGTGTGGGTGAGGGCAGAACCAGTCTTCTGGCCAATCCCTGCCCTTTGGACTGAACGGCAGGGATTGGTCAGAGTTTTTACAGTCCTGCAGTTCTCACAGGGATCTATGTTTTAAACCTCCTTTTTCTGAATACATCATGTATTGACAACTGTCAGGATGAAAGGACCATTTCACCCAGTATAACAGAAAGTGTTTCTGAACAAGATTGCCAACTACAGCTTTAATGCCTAATCCTTCCCCCTCTATCCTTCTGTTACTTTTATTACCTGTCTGCTGGCTGAGTGAGGAATTGAAAAGGTTTAAAAAACCTTCAGGGGTAAAAAAGTTTTTTAATCCTGATCTTTAGGGAAAAAAACAACCAGTTCTTTCTGAGGTGTCATTTGTTGCTGATCAAATTGCAAAGGATGAAAGGCCACAGTAGCCAGCCCTCCTGGTCAGTTTGTCCAGCCTGGTTGACTCCTCGTGTGCTGCCACCCCAGTACACCACAGCATAAAACAGAACACCGGCAGCTAGACTGGTAAAACATCCATAGTCACTTCTTGCGGATGTTGATCACAGCCACCTCAGAAAGTACAGCCTGCTTTGTCCCTTCCTGTAAAGCTGCTTTGTGGTGCGCAGGGTAATTGTAGATGTCTACAACCTCCACCTCATCTCCCTTAATCTGAACTGGTTGGGCTTGGTTTGGACATCCTGACACAATGACGAGGTATTTAGTCTTTAAATAGTAAAACTGTAGATTGTTTGTGTCACACCAGACAACAAAGTTTCTCCCCAGACTCCTGTGTTTGATTAACAGCAAAGCAATTAACTCGACTAGCTTTGCTTTACTGATATTTTGACCATTTAAATTCAGAGATGAGCTCCAAGATTGTGTGGTTGGAAGGTCTTATTCCCATTAGGCTCTCTCCACAAATGCTGCATCCAAATTCAGAAATGTTAATATTACTTCCATTCAGAATAAAATATGCTGAATTCTAAAAGAATCATTCACTAGGATTCTCCAATTACATTAAAAATTGTATTACAAAACATCTGAAGAGGAAGCCTGGTAACGGTTCAGGATAGAGTTTTGTCGATCATTTTTGAAATCGATCATTTTTTGTTAGGTAAATTTTCCACCTAATTGCATGTTTGTTTATCTTTAAACATTAAGGACACATTGACATCAATAAACCACAGAGACAAAATTAAAAGTTAATCAAAAATGCACTAAAAGAGTTGAATAGTACCTCATAAATATTCATCCCTTCCACCGAAAGCTGGGGCCTCAAGTGAAAGAAGATTCTGGCTTGTCTCTCACACAATGTTATATAGAGTTTCTGTCTAACTATCTGAGCCCTGAATGTGGGATGTGGGCAGCTCTGAAGCCTGGCCACATCCTGCAGTTTTGGTCTCCCCCTCATCTGATCTCTGGTCAAGGCCATCTTATCTGGCCTCGTCTGCTTCTTTCTTATTGCTTTATGTCTTAAATCTCTCCCTCTGCAGCTGGAGCTCACTTTAACCTTCATTAAAATAGAATGTCTCTCTAGTAAGCAAAATTCCTCAAAACACTCCCACTTTATTGGTTTCACATCCACTGTGTAATGAATAAACAGTCTGTGTTTCTGCAAAACTTAACTTTCAGAATAGGTTGTTGTTTTACAGCCATTTTCTGAAAATCTGTATTTTGGATTATTGACTGCTGTCAGGGTTCTAGGTGTCATTGTGTGACGTGTTTCTCCAACTGAGCCACAGGTTTCTCTGGAAGGCAGGGCTGAGCATTGCGCTCCTGAAAACCTACTTTTCATCAATCTAATCAGAAGAGCTGGTTGATATTTGTTTGATGTCTGAGTGTCAATCTGCATGGTACTTCTAGCCCCCCATAATAGCTCTTGTTTAGATCTCTTAGTGGTTAGCTGGCTTAATGATGACCTCCCCCTCTCTGAAATTTCCCATGGTTACCTCCCCGAGTTTTCCGCTGGATCCTCTTCTCAGTGAAGCTTCTCAGATTCGCTGTTCAAACCTGCTTGAGCCATGATCTCAAAGACAAATTCCTCTAGTGAGCGGCAACATTAGGCTCCTCTCTATTGGAACCTCAAAGTCCAATCTGCCTGCCCTCCAACACTTAACACCCAAACCCAGCTCACCACATGGACCAACACCCCCAGACTCTGCTAACTCCTGCTTGGCTCCAATTAACCAAACACCAGTAAGATCAAACCCCAGATTTACGTGGCTCAATTTTTGCCTGCTTATTCACTCAGCTCATTTCTCATACTTTTGCTCATATTGATCAACCTTTCCATGATCAAGACCCCCCCTCCCCCCAGTACGACACATTTCTTTGTCCTTGTATTGGATTAAAGACTTTAACTTTTGATCCTTGTCTACTGATATTTCTCGTGTGCTTGCCTCAAAACATGCTAGCATACTAGAACAGAAGTATCTCGAATCCCCTTTGACATGAGGAGAGGATCTTTGTTCATAACACAAAGCACAAGTCCAGCAGTTTGGCTATAAATGTGCTTTTGAGAATGTACTCTGTATCTTTGCAAGTTTGTGTGACATTTTCTATAATTTCTCCAGACTTTGTAATGTCTACAGGAAAAGTTACTGTAGTTATTTAATGGAATAACCTAAACTTGAGCAGCGTCCAGGGAGTCCTGTGTGCCTGCATCACAAAAGGATGTATATGATCTATAATTGTACAGTATATTGTTCAACTCCACTAAATATGTTACAATGGATAGATACTGTTGCACACATAGGACAATTTACCTTGCATTAAAAACCATACTAAAATTAGTGTTTACTAAATAAGGCAAAAATAAATACTGCAGTTAAGAGTCTCACCTGAAACTGTTGGAAAAGGCTGACAGCACAGAGCAGCCTGGACCTGAAGGCAACTACATGCGTAGACCACAAACACTTGTTTGCTTAGTTCAAAGAGAGCAGTTATTGATCGAGAGCAGGAAATAAACTGAGTACTCCAGGGTTTAATATTATAAAATTTAATTTAAGGAGATTAAGTGTTGGATAATAAATTGTGTGGATGTTTTGGTAATTTTGTAGCTGTGTGTTGGTGCATATATGTTCCTGTTTTCATGATAGGTCTGTTAATTTAAAGGTGTGGTAGATTATAAAAGGCTGCCTGTTCAGATCCTAGTCAGCTGCTGCTGCTGGGGGCTCCTTTGATCTGCTGAACAGGGTTTTATTTCTTTTACCTGTGTGTGTGTGTACCTCTTCCATTTTAGTGAATAAACACCTGATTTGTCTGCACCTTATCTCTGCCTCAAGCCTCCTGTTAAATCCAGCTGCTAGAGCCGTTCTAACAAGCGGAGTCAGAAGCTGGAGCCAGCGTTACAAAGAGGATTGAGTTAAGGATGATTTAAAAAAAAAAAAAAAAAGCATGACATACAGTCGGAGCGTGATGATGGCGCACGTTCATCAACTGACCAGAAGGCCCATGGCAGCCAACACTCAAGAGAAGAAGACTGAGGAACCTTCATGTTTGCTTAAATCACTCATCAGGTCTTAAGTAGCAAGGGATCAGCAGACGGAGAAAGAGGCCTCCTGTCACGATCAAAGATGGAAGAGTATGCAACACAAGCATACTAAACAAGACTCTACCTGATACCCCTATGGACTGATAAACCATAATGCCGATGCAGACCCAGATGCTAAAATATGTCCTTTCTGTTCTGCTTAGCAAGATGTGATATATATATATATATATATATATATATATATATATATATATATATATATATATATATATATATATAATAAAGCTTATTAAATAATTTATCAATTTCAATACATTGCCAGAAACCACAGCACATAACACTATTTTTCACCAAAACAGTAGTTATTAGAGACACACCGTGACTGAGGTGAATCAGAGCTGTGTGTGAATAACATTGAGGGAATTATTTTAGTGCAAGTTTCAGAGAAAAAACTTTATTAAAAACATATTTTTCTTTGTAAATGAGGGCAGGGTACATTTGCAATGAGAGAACAGAGAAGCTTTTTCTCTCTGCTCTCTTTGCTCTGTATGCAGGAGAGTTACAGGACAAAGTTGTTTGTCTGTCTGTCTGCCTTTGTGTCTGTGTGTCTGTCTGTGAGATGGGGCTTGCAGAAGTTGGGAAGAGGTTCACAGCAGCAGTCGCCGCACTCCCAAGACAAAAACTGCAGAACCATTAGTGCTTTCACAGGAAGTCACTGATAACAGAAGAAAGGCAAGGCAAATTTATTTGTATAGCCCATTTCAGTACACAGACAATGCAAAGTGCTTTACATGATTGCAATATAGGAAAATAAAACAGAATAAAAGCAAGTAGGAATAAAATGTATAAATAAAATAGACATGGGAGAATAGAAACTAAAATCAAACATTAAAAACAGTTGGACTACAAAGTTGAACTAATGATGTTTTAGTAAAACAGTTTAACTAGAACAGTCAAAGGCAATCCTAAACAAATGTTTTTAATCTTGATTTAAAGGAACTCAGGCATTTAGCACTTTTACAGTTTTCTGGAAGTTTGTTCCAGATATGTGGAGCATAGGAACAAAGACAAAGAAAGACGCTAGATTTTTCGTTGGTTGCCTTTTTGAAATAAAGGTCGTTGGATGGGTCTAAACAGTTGCTAAATATAGCGCGATAAATTGGCAGCAGTGACCAGCTTTCTCAGATTAGAAGTATTCACGCTGCTGGCCTTGCACTTCACCACACAAAAATTGCAACAGTGTAATCTGCAGCGCATATTGAAAAGTGGAGACATACATTCCAGCGCTTTCTTTCAGCCATGCTTGCTACTGGACCAAGTACTGTTTTCTTCTTTTTATGTGCTCTGTCTTGCAATGTAGCATTAAGAATTGCTGTCTTCATGTCCAAGAGAGCCCAACAGGTTTACTTTTAACAAGTGGAGCATTGCTGCTTTTTATATATGCAAAAAGCTGTTTAAGATTTTATTCTGGGAGTATTTCACATTTAAAGGACACAAAAACGGGAAGGTAGAAGAGAAAGAAAGGAAGTGAAACAATGAGACAAAATGTTAAAGGGAGAAAGGGTGACAAAAAATGGAGGCGAGGAAAAGGAGAGAGCAAGATAACACCCTCAAAGTCTGCTTCTACACCTGCAAAGAGAGATATAAAAAGAACAGCAAAACCAACCTATAAAGTATTACAGTGATGGTACCAATACCTTGATACCATCACTGAAGAATATACTGTATTATTAAATACGAAATGTATAAAGTGACAGCTAAAAATAATAATAGCAGTTTTATGTATATAAGTGAATCTGTAAGCACCTGGATCCAATTTTGAAAAATGGAGTCTCCCTGATGTATTTTGGAAGCTTTCAAGACAGGTGATTACTTAAAGAATAGAGTTAGAGTGCATGTTTTAAATCAAATAAAAAGCAAAAAAAAGTGAATTACCAATTCTTCAAAAACAACCTTTGTTTTTTTTATTATTATTAAAACATTTTTTTCATGTTATCATCATGTTTTAACAAGGTTTTCAACAAATTTGCATAAAATTAGTTGAATTTGAATTACTAGCACCATATAAAACAGCTTAGGTGAATATATGACAATTTACTAACTTCCGAGCGCGCAGTGAGACAACACGCGCGCTTAAAACCGGTCTCACGCACGCTCAGTTCCTTCTCAGCTCGCGCGCTAGACCTGCTCATTCCATGCTCAACACCAGCTGTGCTGTGCGCTCGCTTGGCTGTTTCTCCGTAAGCGTCACGCGAGAAGAGCTTTTCAGAGTTGAGCTCGGATTGGTTCCTGCGCGCTCAACCAGAAGGCACAAATATCGCTCCATTATATAATCGGGGAAATGTAGACGGCGGCAAGAGCTGCTATAGACGGCGATTTGCCGCCGTTGACCGGCTACTTTTGACCGCCCTGCCCAGAGCACCGAGGCAGACATTGGGGAAACCAGTGTCCATACTCCGGCCCCAAGCCTCCACCCTGATCCCAGCCCAGACGAGTCGACCCATAAGCACATCCGCTGAGCGATGGGGCCAACATGAATCGAACAGGCCGGCCAACCCCAGAGACCACCACACAAACCCAAAGGGGCTGCCTCCCCCACAACCTGCCTTCCATATTTAAGCCCTACCCCCATAAGAGAGCAGAGCCCCAGCCGACCCCCACGACCCAACGCCCATCCTGAGCCCAGACCCCGACTAGGTGGCCCGCTCCTTCTCAAGGCCTCAAACACACCAATACTGTTTTCAATCAAACCTTCACATTATCATTCCTTTTATGATTTTGTCGCTATGTTTTTTTTTTCGTATTTCAACAATGTGTAAATAATAAACTAATAAATGTGTAAACAAAATCATGTTAAATGAGGGAAGTGGTAATGACCCCAGCTCCTGTTGATAGAACTAATGATGCTGTTTCCTCCTACATAGCAAGGCTGGAGGTGGTTTAAGTCTAGAAACCTCACCAATGTAGGGACACTCTGCAGATTGTGAGGAAGCATTTCATGTGATAGTCTTGGCAGGTTCATTGTTATAGAATAGTAATCTTTCCAGCCTTCACACATCTGGTGTCTGGAGCTTCTCCTCTCCTTTCCCCCTCACCTTTGCTACTCAGAGAAATCCTATTTCAAATAGGTGGTTGTAAGACAGCTTATTAAAATCACTGGGGCAATTTTGACTCTTTTGATGGAAAGATCTTAACAATAGGATCTGTTTTAAATGGGTGTGGGCGACAATTCAAAATCCGTGCCCTGGGTGTTGAGTGGAGCTGTCTGGTGGCGAGAGCAGCAGCATATCTATGATGTACGGTCTGCATGCCACCACATGACTTAGTTAGTAGAGAATTTTGAAGGAGCACTTGAAAAGCTTGGCTCACAAGTATACAAATGAATTTCTGTAAAGATTCCCTGCTATGGCCTCCATGGCTTTAGATGCAATAAAAAGGATCTCACCAAGTAGGTAAAATTTAGCTATCCAAATGACAACAAATACACTTTCATGGTCATTGATGACAGAGCTGCAGTCTGAGGAGAGACACACATACCTCCTATGTGTGCATACAGACTGGTTGCTGGGAAAATATAAATAGTTGTAAGCTCTTCAGACAGCATTGAATAGCACAATAAATAAGTCACTGTAGCAAAAGGTCATGACATGCTGCAGCTTATAGGGGTTATACTATAATTTTAAGTTAATTGCCGCTTGACCTATATAAATAAAAATAAGACTTCTAAGGCTTGATGTTGAAAGTCACAGTGATCATTATAAAACACTGATTTTGTGTATCGTTCCTGTTTGCATGGTGCAGTACAGCCCAGGGTACAATTATTGCACCAAATAGTGCAGTCTGCAGCATGCTGTACTCTTATGGAAGAAATATAGTCTACTGTGCACAGAAACCAATCTCTCTCGCAAGCTGGTAAAACTGCTGATGGTGTTTCTATCTGTAGAAATCCCCCATTTAGAAATAGGAAATGTCTGCAAATTGTGAGGAAACAGTGCCCATAGAATAATCTTGTCTCTATCATTGTCTTACTGTGCAACTCACCTGATTTCAACTCTGAAGCTAAATGCAGACCTTGTTTATTAGACATCACACAATACTAAGTGTATACATGTCTTTTATTTTGACCAAAATATTTAGTGATTTATTTAAATTTTGTTCATAAGTTTGGAATTTCAAACTAATTAAAAGGACCCCAAAAGTCTGGCAAAATTGAAAGGCAGCGTAACCAAAACTGCTAAATTTGACTGCTAAATTTGACTGCTAAATTTGATTCAGCTTGCATGAAATTCATCTCTTTTTCAGTTGTGATATTACAGTTAAAATACCAATGTGTGGAAAAATGCTTTTGAAGTTCTGTTTATTTTAAGGGAAATATTTTTATATACTTAGATATCAGGAGCGATGAAGTTCAGTTTGTGTTTATAAGATAATGATGGCAGTGGTTAAGCCACCTGTAGACCGCTATATTCAGTCTAAGTCTACATAGATGAAATATGTAACAGGAACTCATGGATAAATTAGGTCTATTGTTGAGTGCAAAATTTACAAATACATTATAAAAAGTTTGAAAAGAACGTTTGCAAACTGTGTAAATACATATGCAGCTTACATGTCAACAGTACAAGTGAGACTGCACAGATGGGCGTTTTGAACAGTGATGTTAGGACGGACCACTCATCCAGATTTCTGAAGCTGTTCCTCAGTCCTGAAGTTTATAACTGTCCTGGATTTCTGAGGGGGTGAGAGAGAAAAGGCTTGCCTGAGCATGTGTGTAGTCACAGATGGTGAGGCTCACTCCGCAGTGTGTTCTCAGTATAAAGTGCTTTGACCAGCTGCTCTGTGGTCTTTGGTGGTGCAGCATCCCTGCCACGCTATGATCATTGGGCTCCAAAGGTTAATATGGATATTTGTCTTTATATCAAACATCCTAGGTCTCTTTAGAAAATGACTAGACACTGCTGAGGAATTAATGATAAATGGTTGGGTTCACTGCTTGTGTGTGTTCATAAGTTTTTAAACCTTGGTTCCCACATATCCTACACTTTGGAATGATTTAGAAAACCTTTGATGTATGTGTGCAACACAAGGGGATAATTTCTGTTAAATTCAATGTGGATTTGATCTTGCTGTAACATCCACCTAACAAGCTCCTTTGTTGCATCTGTTTTCAACATGTATTCTTTTATCTGCTCCACTTCTTGATCTGTGAATCATTTGTTTCATCTAATCTGCTGTTGACTTTCTCTTCAGATTTCTTGGACCTGTTCTACTGGTTCCACTGTTGCTTTAAAACATTAAAGTAGATTTCACAGCCTCCTTTCTTTTAAAGGGTTAGGGTTAAATTGCTAATTTAGAACTGATGTTCTCAGGCTCATGGTGTTTTTTAATTACTTTGGCATAATTAAATTACTTTACATTTTATTTATATAGTGCCATTTCACAACACATGCCATCACAGTAGCTCAAGGCACTTTACAAAGTCAAATTCAATCAAATCATACACAGTTTCCTGTCTAAAGAAACCCAGCAGATTGCATCAGGTTTTGACAAGCAGCATTCATTCCTCCTGAAAGAGCGTAGAGGCACAGTGGAAGGGTTTGCATTGTCCATAGCTTTGCAGCAATCCCTCATACTGAGCATACATGAAGTGACAGTGGAGAGGAAAACTCCCCTTTAACATGGAGGAAAACCTCCAGCAGAACTAGGCTAAGTGTGAATGGTCATCTGCCTCGACTGACTGGAGGTTAGAGAAGACAGAGCAGAGACACAAAAGCACAGAAACACACTATGATCCAGGAATCCTTTCTATGTTAGAGGGTAACGGCAGATGATCTGTCTCCCCTGGATGATGTCACAGCTAACAACGCCAGACCAGGTATACCTACTACAAAGTGAAAAAAGACAGAGAACATAAAGTTAAAAGTTGAAATAAAAACAAACAGCGAGAAAAATAGAATCTGATGTCCTCCAGCAGCCTAAGCCTACAACAGCATAACTACGGAGATAGCTTAGGAATACATAAGCCACTCTAACGAAAAAGTTTATCATAAAGGAAAGTTTTCAGCCTGGTCTTAAACGTAGCCACAGTGTCTGCCTCACAGACTGGGAGTAGGTTTCACAGGAGAGGAGCCTGATAACTAAAATGTCTGCCTCCCATTCTACTTTTAGAGACTCTAGGAACCACCAGTAGGCCTGCAGTCTGAGAGTGAAGTTCTGCTGCCCGCATCCATTCCTCACTAAGACTAAGAAAGTAGAGCACATCACCCCAGTTTTAAAGTCCTTACACTGGCTCCCTGTATCTCAGAGAATAGACTTTAAAATACTTCTGTTAGTCTATAAATCCCTGAATGGCTTAGCACCTAAATACATCATAGACTTGTTATCAGTGTATCAACCCTCCAGACCAGTCAGGTCTCCTGGCTCCAGCCTACTACGCATACCTAGAACCAGAACTAAACACGAGAAGCAGCATTTAGTTTTTATGCTCCACTTATTTGGAACAATTTTCCAGAAAACAGTAAAAGTACTGAAAGCCCGAGTTCTTTTAAATCAAGATTAAAACCACCATTTTTTTTAGGATTGCCTTCGACTGTTCTAGTTAAACTGTTTTACTGAAACATCTTTAAGTTCAAAGTCCAACTGTTTAATATTTGCTTTTAGTTTTCATTTTCCCATGTTTTATTGTGTTTCAAGTTTTTCTACATTTTATTCCAACTTGATTTTATTTTATTTTTATTTTTCCTATATTTTAATCATGTAAACACTTTGCATTGTCTTTGTACTGAAATGTGCTATATAAATAAATATGCCTTGCCTTGCCTCTGGTAGGAAAATATGGGGTAATCAGATCTCTGATATATGATGAAGCTTGATTATTAATGGCTTTGAACGTGACAAGGAGAATTTTAAATTATATTCTTGATTTAACAGGAAGCCCTAACAGCTCAATTTTAAGAATAGAAAGCCAGATATCTGATCCCTTAACATTTACCATTTACCATCATGTTGTAAAATATTAAAAGAAGGATTTTTCTTTTAGTTGTTAAACAACATGCTCCCATCCATTTTCATTTTCTTACTCAAGGTGTTTTCACACATGAAGACTGGAGAAATGTAGCTGTGTGCAGAAAATTAGGTCTACAGTTTCCCTGCAGTCCTGCTGTTCACACATGCAGGATTGCAGACCAAGGTGTGTTTCACAGCCAGATTAAATCCAGCAGGCTTCCACAGTCAATCACAAGGGAGGCTGGTGTAAAAAGTAAGCTGAGGAAATCTTGGAGTTTTTTTTATGTTCTTGCTGATTAAGAATCATTTATTCAACCTCTGTATGTTTGATTTCTCACAAACATTAGAGCAACGTGCAACTCCACTTAGTAGCCACCACTAAGTTGCACAGCCAGCATGAGAGCTTATCGACATCCTTAGACTTCATTTTTTTTCTTTTTAAATTTACAGCAGAAGCTCACTTTCCACACTGTCAGTTGTGATTGTTCAGGTAAGCCCCTGCATGGAAGGGGAGGGGCTGAGCGTCTAAGTGTCTGCAGAGGTGTTGTGCAAAATATAAGACATAAACAACATTAGTAAATGAAATCGAAAGAAAAATGAAACAAAAATGAAACATGTTTTTTTGCCATCAGTTATATAAAATATAGATTTTTTTTTGTAAAACCTGCACCAACCCAGCTATATAGGGATTCTGCACATACTGCAGGAAAAAATTATTATTGAACTTGTGAATGTTTTTCCCACCTGATACACTTCTAATATTTCATCTGGGGATGGGGGGCTTCTTGTAATGTGGGAGGTAGCCGGGGTTAAATCACACACGCACAGGGAGAACATGCACACTCTGTACAGAAAAACTTCAGGTCAGAATTCAAACCCAAAACCTTCTTGGTGCAAGGCAACCTTTCATGTATATTACATAGTTTCACCCACATCATTCATGGGCTGATGTCTTTCCTCTATATAACTTGTACATTGAATTATCTGTTTTCTTTTACCTTTCTGATGAGTTTCTTTTTTGTTTGAGAACTTAACTTTAAATCAGCTTTTTATTCATATTAGTCCATCTAGAGTGGAACCCTCTCTATGTGTCTTTTCCACTGTAATGCCTGAATTTCCCTATTGTGGGACCATAAAGGTATTTCTATTCTGTTCTATTCTATTATATTCTGCTAACTGTGCCCCAGTGCAACCCTTCTACTTGTCATGATTTAGGTTTTTGTTTGTTTTACTTTTCCCTTTTCTGGACTTTTCTTAATCAGCCTTCACCTCTAAGCCATCATCTAATCAGCTCAGTCTCCCTGCAGCCACCACTCTGTTCTAGGTCAGCTCCACCTGTTGCTACTATTTACAGTCAGCTGGGCTCACCTGTTCACCTGTCTACATACACCTGCCTCAGTCATCCACTCACTGCCAGAACGCCTTGTCTCATCTTATCCTTGGTGATGTGCGCTGCCTCTACCAGTTCCTGTGTGCTCAGGAAGCTGGACTCTTCTGTTAAAAGCTGCCTGCGTGCTGCACAAGTCTGCCTGTTTTCTCGTGAGTTCCAGGCGCTCCCTCTGCCCGTTCTGGTGGTTTCTCGATCCACATCGCCTGTTCTGATCATTTCCTGCCTTCTTCACTGGCCTGTCACCACCTACATCTGGTGAAGTCTGGTCCTGCTTGCCAGCCTCACCATCCACTACTCATCATTTCAATAAACCTTTTAAAAAACGTTACTCTGTGTTGGTAGAATATCGGGTTTGTACTTGTAAACATTACACTAGTATTTCTATTGGCATGCAATTCACAGCACATGTCAGTACCAACACAGTAAAAATCTGCTGTAAAGTAAAAAATTGTCAATTAATAACAAGATAGAAAGCTAATTTTTGTTTATGTTTTCTGTTACTGCATGATGGGAGATTTGCTGACTGTTTCAAAGCCTTTAGTTAGTTGGCGGAATTTCAGTCGCCCCATCTCACGGTCCGTGACACAGTCACCACCCGCTCCTCTCAAGTGTAACATTAGAGCCAGTCTCTATGCAAAGCCTTACTGCCTTGTAATTAAAAAACTTAATTAAATGCAGATGGAGGATGCTTGTCTGAGTCCCTTTCACTGTATACCGATTCAGAGGCATTAGGAGTACTATCCTATGGTGAGGCTGTCAACAGGATCATATGGTTTAAATAGTTTAAACAAAAAAATAAATTAACCAGAAGTAAATGTCTTTTAAAGAATAATGACCAGTAACCAAATTTAGCTCCTTGTCACAGAACACTACAGGCCTATTCAGTCAGAATCAAATTAAGCTTTTCTCACCCTTTTAAACAGAGCTGTTATTTGATTTCTCACCTCAACACTCTGCTGCTTCAATCCATTCTGTGTGGTGTCAGAGACTAGCCTCGTGAGACCATCCTGATCTCGCGAGCTTTCAAGGTTTCACTCGCAGATCAGTCTGGCTACTCTCCGTTGAAGAAAATTTGGAGCCGTTCACCAAACGAACGTCCAATCAGCGTTGGCTTTGAGGCGGGTTGAGGTGTGACGCAACGGGAAGCGCGTCAGTTCAGTCTTAACAGCATGGCGGCTTCAGCCGATGAAACTAGCGTTAGCGTGGCTATCGAGCAAGTTTTATCGGAATTACAGAGTATTTCTTTGCTGAGCTAACGAGCCTTTACCTGCAGCAGCAAGAGCAGCTTGGCTTGTGGTTGTGTTTTCGTCGTCGCTCTGTTACGAGCGACGACGAATCTTATTGGTTCATTTGGCCCGTCTATCACCAACATAGGCCAATCAGCTAACCAGTATTTTCGCCCCTTCCCAAAATTACTTCAACGGAAGGTTTCCAGATGGATATGCGGAGCAAATCTATCTGGCGGAGTCAGGTAAGTCAGAGACATAAAGGGGAGTGCATCTTCATCATTAGACTGTAAAAAATGTTTAATCCAAAGGTTTCATGCAGATGTAGTGAGAGAAAACTGGGACTCCCTAATCTAAGAGTATACTGAAGCAGCTTTAACCAGCTACATTAAAACAGCTGTTATTTGTGTAGTCTCTATAGGCAGTACCCTTTCTTATTCTGTGCTCAGTTTTGTCTCTTTCCTGACAAAGTGGTTAAAGGAGCCACCGCTGTAACTGTCTTTTTCACTCCTTAGACAGACCTTAGGCGATCCTCTTACCCCCAGCCAGGTTGGGAGTTTGTTATATTAACTGTATTGAACAAATTGTTTTGTGTGAAAGTGAAGATATTGCTGCAGGCCTAGTCACTCTGAAAACCTAAGACTAACAGCTGACTGAGAAAAAGAAACTAATTGGCATGAGGATAAATGAAACAAATGGATCTTTCTTTGACAACCTGGAGATTTCAGCTTGTCAAAATGAGCTGCCAGATCCTTGAATCGGATCCCTGTAAATTAACTATGAAATAACAAGGCAGCTGTTCCAGAGCTGAGTTCACAAAGGGGAAAGGAGTAATTTGCAAAGTTTCTTTTTTGGTGTTTGCATGAATGTGTGCATCTGAAATAAATAAGCAAACAGGAAGCTACGAGCCTATGCTTGTGTGCATGTGCACAGACACACATATACCCTTGTTTTAAGTACAAAG